>NC_060120.1:737311073-737611073 GCF_021461395.2 Schistocerca americana | reverse complement strand
AAGTGGTGGTTCAGTGTGTGTGATTCTGTAATGAATTCCAAAGACTGTGTCCTCTGGCCTAAAAAGCAGAAAAATCAAGAAAGAAAAGAAAATGCGCAAGAGGAGGAGGAGGAGCTGATGGGGTGAGGAGCACATGAATAATGCCGGCAGAAATGTTACCACAAAAATTGCTTAATGAAATGATCTCTCTCTCTCTCTCTCTCTCTCTCTCTCTCTCTATATATATATATATATATATATATATATATATATATGTAATGGAAGGAAACATTCCACGTGGGAAAAATTATATATAAAAACAAAGATGAGGTGACTTACCGAACAAAAGCGCTGGCAGGTCGATAGACACACAAACATACACACAAAATTCAAGCTTTCGCAACAAACTGTTGCCTCATCAGGAAAGAGGGAAGGAGAGGGGAAGACGAAAGGAAGTGGGTTTTAAGGGAGAGGGTAAGGAGTCATTCCAATACCGGGAGCGGAGGTAAGTCTTTCCGCTCCCGGGATTGGAATGACTCCTTACCCTCTCCCTTAAAACCCACTTCCTTTCGTCTTCCCCTCTCCTTCCCTCTTTCCTGATGAGGCAACAGTTTGTTGCGAAAGCTTGAATTTTGTGTGTATGTTTGTGTTTGTTTGTGTGTCTATCGACCTGCCAGCGCTTTTGTTTGGTAAGTCACCTCATCTTTGTATATATATATATATATATATATATATATATATATATATATATATATATATATATATATATAATAGACACATGGACAGATCTGGCGAAGGCAGTTCAGAAGACTATGTGCTGGGGACAACCACCTAGAAAACGCAAACATAGGTGGTGGAACGCAAAGTGTGATGAAGCCATTGAGAGAAGAAAGCAAGCATGGGACAAGTTCAGTAGCTACAGAAATTCAGAAACATGGAAAGAATTTCACGAAGTTCAGAAACTAGCATCGAAGGAAATCAGAAGGGAAAAACGAGCATATGACAATAACAGACTAAAAGAAATTGAGGAAGATTTCAAAAGAAATAACACAAGAAATTTTTACAGAACTTTCAAAGAAAATATTAAGGGCTATCAACCCCCTAGCCTCTGCTTCCGAAGAACAGATGGATCCCTGGAAACAAACACAAAAGAAAACTGTAAAATTCTCAAACATTACTTTGATAAACTTCTTAATTGCAAAAAACCTACAGGAAAATTAACATTCCAAAAGACCACATCTAATGCTGATTCTGATCCACCCACAATAGAAGAGATAGAGGAAATCATAAAACAAATGAAAAATAACAGAGCTGCCGGAGAAGATGGTATTATCGCCGAGATCTGGAAACTCCAAGATGAAAACATCACCAAAAAAATCCATAAGATTATCTCCGAAATTTGGATCACAGAGAAAGTGCCAGAGGAATGGAAATGTGCATTGATCCATCCGTTACATAAAAAGGGTGATAAGTCAGATCCAAACAATTACAGAGGCATTTCGCTAGTACCAGTTACATACAAAATTTTCTCTAAGGTGCTATTAAACAGACTAGAACCACAAGCAGATCTGCAAATTGGGGAATACCAGGCAGGCTTCAGAAAAGGGAGATCATGCATCGAACAGATCTGGAACTTGAGAACACTTTTGAAAGTCAGACAGGCAAGAAACACTGTAGTTACCTTTGTGGACTTTAAAAAAGCATATGATTCCATAGACAGACAGACACTCTTTGATGTACTGGAAGAATATGGTATCGACAGAAAAACCAGGGCACTTATACAACAGACGCTTACAGACACTACCTCCAAGATTAAGTTCATGGGAGAAATTTCGGAACCCTTCCACATACACACAGGTGTCCAACAAGGAGACGGGCTCTCACCAATCCTGTTCAACATGGTGTTAGACAAAATACAAAATTATCAAGCAGTGGGAGGAACAAGTTAAAGGAATACAGCTGGGAAGAACACGTGAAACCAAAACAATCATAAAATGTCTGGCATTTGCAGATGATATAGCCATACTCAGCAATAATACACAGGAGGCAAAGGAAGCACTGGAATGCTTGCATGAAATAGCTGCCAAAACAGGTCTGCAGGTATCTTACGAGAAGACACAATATATGGAACGACAGACCAACAATGTACACACCATGCATACGGTATATGGATCCGTAGAAAGAGTCGAAAAATTTAAGTATTTAGGGGAGTACATACAAATGGGAGGATCAAACAAGGCGGCTAACATGGAACGAACGAAGAAACTCCAGAAGGCATACAAACTCACATGGTCACATTATAATAAGAAAAGCATATCGAGGCAGGCCAAACTTAGGCACTACAAAACAGTTGTAATACCAGAAGCATTGTACGCGTCAGAAACAACCACAATTGGAGCATCAGGCATCATAGACACAGAAAAAATAGAACGCAAAATTCTCAGAAAAATATTTGGACCAATTCACAGAGATGGCATATGGATGAAGCGACCTACCAAAGAGCTGTACCAGCACACTGACAGACTAACAGATGCGATCAGAAAACGCAGATTAACTTTCTATGGGCACATACAGAGAATGGACAACAACCGACTTACAAAGAAAATTTTTGATGTAGTAAACAGCTCAAGCAAGAAAACAAATTGGTATCATGAAATAGACGAAGACTTAAGGCAGATAGGGATCAACAGGCAAATGATAGGAGACAGGAAATACTTCAGAAACAAAGTTAGGAGTGCAAAATTTATTGTAAAGGAGAGAAAGAAGAAAGGAACATTATGGACAGAGCAAAGGAAACAGGAGCACAGCCAAAGGATGAAGAGATTTTGGGAAGAGAAGAGGAAGAAAGGAAAGAAGTGAAAATTGTGTCATCATGTGATTTTCGAGTTCAAACACTGTCCATAAGGGCAACGAAGGAAACATTCCACGTGGGAAAAATTATATATAAAAACAAAGATGAGGTGACTTACCGAACAAAAGCGCTGGCAGGTCGATAGACACACAAACAAACGGTAAAAAGGAGAAGGTGACACAAACACACACACAAAATTCAAGCTTTCGCAACAAACTGTTGCCTCATCAGGAAAGAGGGAAGGAGAGGGGAAGACGAAAGGAAGTGGGTTTTAAGGGAGAGGGTAAGGAGTCATTCCAATCCCGGGAGCGGAAAGACTTACCTTAGGGGGAAAAAAGGACAGGTATACACTCGCACACACGCACATATCCATCCACACATACAGACACAAGCATATATATATATATATATATATATATACACAAAGATGAGGTGACTTACCGAACGAAAGCGCTGGCAGGTCGATAGACACACAAACATACACACAAAATTCAAGCTTTCGCAACACACTGTTGCCTCATCAGGAAAGAGGGAAGGCGAGGGGAAGACGAAAGGAAGTGGGTTTTAAGGGAGACGGTAAGGAGTCATTCCAATACCGGGAGCGGAAAGACTTACCTTAGGGGGGAAAAAAGGACGGGTATACACTCTCTCTCTCTCTCTCTCTCTCTCTCTCTCGCTCTCGCTCTCGCTCTCGCGCGCATGCGCCCACAACACACACACACACACACACACACACACACACACACACACACACACACACATCTACAGACACAAGCAGACATATTTAAAGACAAAGAGTTTGGGCAGAGATGTCAGTCGAGGCGGAAGTAAAGAGGCAAAGATGATGTTGAATGACAGGTGAGGTATGAGTGGCGGCAACTTGAAATTAGCGGAGATTGAGGCCTGGTGGGTAACGGGAAGAGAGGATATATTGAAGAGCAAGTTCCCATCTCCGGAGTTCGGATAGGTTGGTGTTGGTGGGAAGTATCCAGATAACCCGGACGGTGTAACACTGTGCCAAGATGTGCTGGCCGTGCACCCAGGCATGTTTAGCCACAGGGTGATCCTCATTACCAACAAACACTGTCTGCCTGTGTCCATTCATGCGAATGGACAGTTTGTTGCTGGTCATTCCCACATAGAATGCATCACAGTGTAGGCAGGTCAGTTGGTAAATCACGTGGGTGCTTTCAAATGTGGCTCTGCCTTTGATCGTGTACACCTTCCGGGTTACAGGACTCGAGTAGGTGGTGGTGGGAGGGTGCATGGGACAGGTTTTACACCGGGGGCGGTTACAAGGATAGGAGCCAGAGGGTAGGGAAGGTGGTTTGGGGATTTCATAGGGATGAACTAACAGGTTACGAAGGTTAGGTGGACGGCGGAAAGACACTCTTGGTGGAGTGGGGAGGATTTCATGAAGGATGGATCTCATTTCAGGGCAGGATTAGAGGAAGTCATATCCCTGCTGGAGAGCCACATTCAGTGTCTGGTCCAGTCCCGGAAAGTATTCTGTCACAAGAGGGGCACTTTTGTGGTTCTTCTGTGGGGGATTCTGGGTTCGAGGGGATGAGGAAGTGGCTCTGGTTATTTGCTTCTGTACCAGGTCAGGAGGGTAGTTGCGAGATGCGAAAGCTGTTGTCAGGTTGTTGGTGTAATGGTTCAGGGGTTCCGGACTGGAGCAGATTCGTTTGCCACGAAGACCTAGGCTGTAGGGAAGGGACCGTTTGATGTGGAATGGGTGGCAGCTGTCATAATGGAGGTACTGTTGCTTGTTGGTGGGTTTGATGTGGACGGACGTGTGAAGCTGGCCATTGGACAGGTGGAGGTCAACGCCAAGGAAAGTGGCATGGGATGTGGAGTAGAACCAAAGGAGTTGAGGTTGGAGAGGATATTCTGGAGTTCTTCTTCACTGTGAGTCCAGATCATGAAGATGTCATCAATAAATCTGTACCAAACTTTGGGTTGGCAGGCCTGGGTAACCAAGAAGGCTTCCTCTAAGCGACCCATGAATAGGTTGACGTACGAGGGGGCCATCCTGGTACCCATGGCTGTTCCCTTTAATTGTTGGTATGTCTGGCCTTCAAAAGTGGAGAAGTTGTGGGTTAGGATGAAGCTGGCTGAGGTAATGAGGAAAGAGGTTTTAGGTAGGGTGGCAGGTGATCGGCGTGAAAGGAAATGCTCCATCGCAGCGAGGCCCTGGACGTGTGGAATATTTGTGTATAAGGAAGTGGCATCAATGGTCACAAGGATGGTTTCCGGGGGTAACAGATTGGGTAAGGATTCCAGGCGTTCGAGAAAGTGGTTGGTGTCTTTGATGAAGGATGGGAGACTGCATGTAATGGGTTGAAGGTGTTGATCTACGTAGGCAGAGATACGTTCTGTGGGGGCTTGGTAACCAGCTACAATGGGGCGGCCAGGATGATTGGGTTTGTGGATTTTAGGAAGAAGGTAGAAGGTAGGGGTGTGGGGTGTCGGTGGGGTCAGAAGGTTGATGGAGTCAGGTGAAAGGTTTTGCAGGGGGCCTAAGGTTCTGAAGATTCCTTGAAGCTCTACCTGGACATCGGGAATGGGGTTACCTTGGCAAACTTCGTATCTGGTGTTGTCTGAAAGCTGACGCAGTCCCTCAGCCACATACTCCCGACGATCAAGTACCACGGTCGTGGAACCCTTGTCCGCCGGAAGAATGACGATGGATCGGTCAGCCTTCGGATCACGGATAGCCTGGGCTTTAGCAGTGGTGATGTTGGGAGTAGGATTAAGGTTTTTTAAGGAGGATTGAGATGCAAGGCTGGAAGTCAGAAATTCCTGGAAGGTTTGGAGAGGGTGATTCTGAGGAAGAGGAGGTGGGTCCCGCTGCGACGGAGGAGGGAACTGTTCCAGGCAGGGTTCAATTCGGATGGGGTCTTGGGGAATTGGATCATTAGGAGTAGGATTAGGATCATTTTTCTTCGTGGCAAAGTGATATTTCCAGCAGAGAGTACGAGTGTAGGACTGTGCACATCGTTGTCTACCAACCCAAGTCCAACATAGCCCAGCTGCAACCAACACCTTGTCGCCTTTTTTCACACCTGATCTCCAGTTACTTTCCAGTTCACCTTTATCTCTCCCCATATATTTTTATTTTCATTTTCATTTCAGCCTCATGTTACACTTTCCACCTGCTAATACCATGTCACCCTCACAACACCCCCACAACGACCCCATTAAGTTTTATTTACATTCCCTCCGCAAACATGCTTTAGCCCTAGCCAGATTACGCTCCCATATTCTATTTTCTCAGGCTTGTCTGACATTTGGCATTACCCCGAAAGGCCTCACACTTAAAGTTCCCATCTCTGGCTGCAACCCTTCTTTCCATCAGCCCTATTCCAGTTCCAAACTGAACAATCCATTGCCCTCACCCACCTAATCCTTCACCTACACATCAACTCAGCCAATGAACACACCCGTCGACTCCTATCCTTAATAAAAGTCCTTAATCTTTCCTCTCCCACATCCACACCGGCTGTTCAGAGCATCCTCCTACAGGCCAATCGCAAATTAGAACAGCATGCCACCCTCCACCTCAAAAAACTATCCAATCTCCTGGTTTCCCACCTCCGGAAAGGCAACTCACTCACCCTTCACAACCTTTCCAGCAAACCTCAACCTCCTCCTCATTGCACACAGACCCAGTCTCTCCCATCTACTCAATCTCCCACTTCCAGCTCCACTCCCCCCAAAACCTCAAAATTCCAATCAACACAATCTGGAACCACAACACCCTAATTCAGTAGTTAACCTTTCCTCCAAACCTCTCTCCCAATCCGAAACCTCTGTCCTATCCAAAGGCCTCACCTTCAGCCCCACTCCCAGATTCAACCAAACAGCCCTCGTCAAAGATTTACTGTCCTACACTGGTACTCTCTGCTGGAAATATCACTTTGCCACGAAGAAAAATGATCGAAATCCTACTTCTAATGATCCAACTCCCCAAGACACCGTCCAAATTGAACCCTGCCTGGATCAGTTCCGGCCTCCGTCGCAGCGGGACCCACCTCCTCTTCCTCAAAATCACCCTCTCCAAACCGTCCAGGAATTTCTGACTTCCAGCCTTGCATCTCAATCCTTCTTAAAAAACCTTAATCCTACTCCCAACATCACCACTGCTGAAGCCCAGGCTATCCGTGATCTGAAGGCTGACCGATCCATCGTCATTCTTCCGGCGGACAAGGATTCCACGACAGTGGTACTTGATCGTCGGGAGTATGTGGCTGAGGGACTGCTTTCAGACAACACCACATAAATGTTTGCCAAGGTAACCCCATTCCCGATGTCCAGGCAGAGCTCCAAGGAATCCTCACAACCTTAGGCCCCCTGCAAAACCTTTCACCTGACTCCATCAACCTCCTGACCCCACCGACACCCCACACCCCTACCTTCTACCTTCTTCCTAAAATCCACAAACCCAATCATCCCGGCCGCCCCATTGTAGCTGGTTACCAAGCCCCCACAGAACGTATCTCTGCCTACGTAGATCAACACCTTCAACCCATTACATGCAGTCTCCCATCCTTCATCAAAGACACCAACCACTTTCTCGAACGCCTGGAATCCTTACCCAATCTGTTACCCCCGGAAACCATCCTTGTGACCATTGATGCCACTTCCTAATACACAAATATTCCACACGTCCAGGGCCTCGCTGCGATGGAGCATTTCCTTTCACGCCGATCACATGCCACCCTACGTAAAACCTCTTTCCTCATCACCTTAGCCAGCTTCATCCTGACCCACAACTTCTTCACTTTTGAAGGCCAGACATACCAACAATTAAAGGGAACAGCCATGGGTACCAGGATGGCCCCCTCGTACGCCAACCTATTCATGGGTCGCTTAGAGGAAGCCTTCTTGGTTACCCAGGCCTGCCAACCCAAAGTTTGGTACAGATTTATTGATGACATCTTCATGATCTGGACTCACAGTGAAGAAGAACTCCAGAATTTCCTCTCCAACCTCAACTCCTTTGGTTCCATCAGATTCACCTGGTCCTACTCCAAATCCCATGCCCCTTTCCTTAACGTTGACCTCCACCTGTCCAATGGCCAGCTTCACACGTCCGTCCACATCAAACCCACCAACAAGCAACAGTACCTCCATTATGACATCTGCCACCCATTCCACATCAAACGGTCCCTTCCCTACAGCCTAGGTCTTCGTGGCAAACGAATCTGCTCCATTCCGGAATCCCTGAACCATTACACCAACAACCTGACAACAGCTTTCGCATCTCACAACTACCCTCCCGACCTGGTACAGAAGCAAATAACCAGAGCCACTTCCTCATCCCCTCGAACCCAGAATCCCCCACAGAACCACCACAAAAGTGCCCCTCTTGTGACAGGATACTTTCCGGGACTGGACCAAACTCTGAATGTGGCTCTCCAGCAGGGATATGACTTCCTCTAATCCTGCCCTGAAATGAGATCCATCCTTCATGAAATCCTCCCCACTCCACCAAGAGTGTCTCCGCCGTCCACCTAACCTTCGTAACCTGTTAGTTCATCCCTATGAAATCCCCAAACCACCTTCCCTACCCTCTGGCTCCTATCCTTGTAACCGCCCCCGGTGTAAAACCTGTCCCATGCACCCTCCCACCACCACCTACTCGAGTCCTGTAACCCGGAAGGTGTACACGATCAAAGGCAGAGCCACATTTGAAAGCACCCACGTGATTTACCAACTGACCTGCCTACACTGTGATGCATTCTATGTGGGAATGACCAGCAACAAACTGTCCATTCGCATGAATGGACACAGGAAGACAGTGTTTGTTGGTAATGAGGATCACCCTGTGGCTAAACATGCCTTGGTGCACGGCCAGCACATCTTGGCACAGTGTTACACCGTCCGGGTTATCTGGATACTTCCCACCAACACCAACCTATCCGAACTCCGGAGATGGGAACTTGCGCTTCAGTATATTCTCTCTTCTCATTATCCGCCAGGCTTCAACCTGCGCTAATTTCAAGTTGCCGCCACTCATACCTCACCTGTCTTTCAACAACATCTTTGCCTCTTCACTTCCGCCTCGACTGACATCTCTGCCCAAACTCTTTGTCTTCAAATATGTCTGCTTGTGTGTGTGTGTGTGTGTGTGTGTGTGTGTGTGTGTGTGTGTGTGTGTGTGAGTGTATACCCGTCCTTTTTGCCCTCTAAGGTAAGTCTTTTCGCTCCCGGGATTGGAATGACTCCTTACCCTCTCCCTTAAAACCCACATCCTTTCGTCTTTCCTTCTCCTTCCCTCTTTCCTGATGAGGCAACAGTTTGTTGCGAAAGCTTGAATTTTGTGTGTGTGTTTGTGTTTGTTTGTGTGTCTATCGACCTGCCAGTGCTTTCGTTCGGTAAGTCAAATCATCTTTGTTTTTAGATATATTTTTCCCACGTGGTTATATATATACCTGAAAACAAAGATGATGTGACTTACCAAACGAAAGCGCTGGCACGTCGATAGACACACAAACATACACACAAAATTCAAGCTTTCGCAACAAACTGTCGCCTCATCAGGAAAGAGGGAAGGAGAGGGAAAGACGAAAGGATGTGGGTTTTAAGGGAGAGGGTAAGGAATCATTCCAATCCCGGGAGCGGAAAGACTTACCTTAGGGGGGAAAAAAGGACAGGTATACACTCGCACACACACTCATATCCATCCGCACATACACAGACACAAGCAGACATTTGTAAAGGCAAATATATATAATCTCTTGATTTAAAAAAGTAGTATATTGTAAGGTTTATAAGGTATACTTAATGGACCTGTGGAGTCGTTCCTTCATACTCCCAGCAGACAAGGCGGACAAAAACAGCCTATGCCAGTGAGGACTGTAAATTATTGGGGGTTGAGGGGGGGGGGGGGGGGGGAAAGAAGAAGAAGAAGAAATGAGCTACTCTGAAACGTAAGTCAGTACAGTGTAATAAAAATGATTCCCAAGAAGCGACATAAAAAACATAATTGTTAGCAAGACATTATACAACTATTTAAAACATTTTTTCACTCTCCTAGAAAAATGTTAATTTTTAACAAGGGTTGTTTTTGTTATGTAGTCATCAGTTGCCATAAGCTGCTTTGAGAACCTGCTATACTTCCCAATTATAAAATTTACATCTTCTTCCCTTTCCTCATCCATGGAATTTTTGTGATAATTGACACTGAGTAGTCAGTTAATAATGACAGTTTCCAACAGTTCTTTTACAGGACACGACGATACAAATTCAGTTGAAATTACTTCAGAAGATGTTACCATAATACCAAGTAGTGGAGAGCATCAGCCAAGTTCAAAAATTACACTGAAAAATATTGTTGACTTTAATTGGGAGCTCCGGTTTTATGCTGGGCAACTGTTAGCTGTTCATATTGGAGGAAAATACGTTGCATATGGAATAAAAAGTAAGTAGTGTGTTGACACTACTATTGATTGTCATTATTATGTTTTTGGATGTGATGGTGGTGGTGGTGGTGGTGGTGATGGTGATGGTGGTGGTGATGATGATGATGATGATGATGATCTGCTTTTTTTTCAGCTGTTGGTAAGAACACTGGTTTTGTTAGAGTTGTTAACAGGGAAAATAATGGAAGAACTCTTCTGAAAGGCATGGCTGGAATGGTCCAAGATATAGCATTCGCACATATTCCATCACAGGTTGTGCTTGCTTGTGTAGATGAGTATGGAAACCTTCTTGTCCATCAAGTGGAAGAAAAGGGTGATAAAATAAGGTATGACCATTGTAACAGTATGTAATGTTGTTTGAGTGCACTCACTGTATATAGCCAAGGAATTCACACACACAATAAAGTCAATGTTTGGCAAGCTTTGCTTTTTTTCTGCCATTTATTCATTATGATAAGCACATTGGTGGAGGCTTGTTTTCATGTTTCCTCCTCTTAATTGTGCTCAGTGCTGCTTGGGAAACACTCTCTGCTTACCCTATTGTAACATGTGCTCCTCCTCCTCACTGTACAGAGTTGTCGTCATAGCATTCAAAGGGTTACTGACAATCACTTTCCCCATGTACCATTCGCATATAAGTCAGAAAGGAGGGGGGGCAGTTGCTAGGAGTACCCTCTGCCACACACTAAGGTGATCTTTTGAGTATAGGTGTATATGTCGATGAATATTCAGTAATCTACAATTGATTACTGATGAAAACTTGACTTCCTAAATAGTGATCATCCACACAAATTTATTAATGTGCTTCTACATTGTTTGTATGTAGCTGTGTGGCTGGAAACATAACAGCTTTCACTAGGCTTTAAAAATTATAGCATACTGGATGACAGTCCAAAGCATCAAAGACTATTACATACCAAAAGTATTGTATCAACAGCTTGTGATTAAGACTCCAATTACAACTACTCTGCCACCGCTTCTAAATATTCTTTCAACAACTCCCATTCTCAACTCTGACTCATTTCACGCCACTGTTGCCAAGTTTCATGGTTCTATGTGTGGCAGAGGTGGCCAGTAACCTTACCTTTGAGTAAGGTAATACTGGGCCACTATGTAACTAATAAAACTGACTCAAAGAAAGTCACATTACTAAGAGACTAACAGTTATTATTAATGGAGATGGAAGAAACTTTCATTTTAAAACTAGCATCATTGAACATTTCATTACACAACAAGATAAACACCGAATGAAAAATGGTGCACCACAGTGGTCACAAACGTTCACACCATCAAGATGGAAGGTGAACTCCTTGGGAGTTACAGTGCGTGCAGGACATTCAGCTAGGCATCCACTCATAAAGAATCATCTACATCTACATTTATACTCCGCAAGCCACCCAACGGTGTGTGGTGGAGGGCACTTAACGTGCCACTGTCATTACCTCCCTTTCCTGTTCCAGTCGCGTATGGTTCGCGGTAAGAACAACTGCCGGAAAGCCTCCATGCGCTCTCGAATCTCTCTAATTTTACATTAGTGATCTCCTCGGGAGGTATAAGTAGGGAGAAGCAATATATTCGATACCTCATCTAGAAACGCACCCTCTCGAAACCTGCACAGCAAGCTACACCGCGATGCAGAGCGCCTCTCTTGCAGAGTCTGCCACTTGAGTTTGCTAAACATCTCCGTAACGCTATCACGCTTACCAAATAACCCTGTGACGAAACGCGCCACTCTTCTTTGGATCTTATCTATCTCCTCTGTCAACCTGACCTGGTACGGATACCACACTGATGAGCAATACTCAAGTGTAGGTCGAACGAGTGTTATATAAGCCACCTCCTTTGTTGATGGACTACATTTTCTAAGGACTCTCCCAATGAATCTCAACCTGGCACCCGCCTTACCAACAATTAATTTTATATGATCATTCCACTTCAGATCGTTCCGTACGCATACTCCCAGATATTTTATAGAAGTAATTGCTACCAGTGTTTGTTCCGCTATCATATAATCATACAATAAAGGATCCTTCTTTCTATGTATTCGCAATACATTACATTTGTCTATGTTAAGGGTCAGTTGCCACTCCCTGCACCAAGTGCCTATCCGCTGCAGATCTTCCTGCATTTCGCTGCAATGTTCTAAGGCTGCAACTTCCCTGTATACTACAACATCATCCGCAAAAAGCCGCATGGAACTTCCGACACTATCTATTAGGTCGTTTATATATGTTGTGAAAAACAATGGTCCCATAACACTCCCCTGTGGCACGCCAAAGGTTACTTTAACGTCTGTAGACGTCTCTCCATTGAGAACAACATGCTGTGATCTGTTTGCTAAAATCTCTGCAATCCAGCCACACAGCTGGTCTGATATTCCGTAGGCTCTTAATTTGTTCATCAGTTGTTATTGTGGACAGTTAAAAAATAAGGATTAAGGACATGGTTGTTAAGGTAACTCAGGGGACATATCATATTTATAACCAGACAACAGTTTTGCATCTTCAGTATGGTGACAGGTAAAGGCCTATTAACACTTTTAGAACATGTTTTTTGCTTGCGTATCATGTCATTTCTGGAAACCCAGAGCCACTGTAGACTGCAATGTCTTTCAAAAATAACTGAAGAAGGAATGAAAGGAATTTTTGGTAGTTTTTGGAAACAGGATCTTTTAACTCTCAAAATGTCTACCTGCGTGAATCTCAAATCAGAATCTCCTGCAGCAAGAAGACTATGAACAGGGTCTCACCTCAAAAGACTTGTATTAACAAATACTATTTACATGTTCAAAATTATCCTGCAGTTCAAATATTCGAGCAGATGCTCAAAACTATAGACCTATATCTCTGACGTTGATCTGTTGTAGAATTTCAGAAAATTATTCAAGAATTTTGAACTGCACTTTATAAAGTGCGCATTAATTTTAGGTCTTCTTCTACTTGTTCTTGTTCTTCTTTTTCTTCCTTTTCTTACTTTTTTTTTTCTTCTTTGACACTTACTTTTTCATGAGTGGCTGTCCTCTGTTCTGGGGCCACTGTGGCGTAAGCTACAGATCTTGTTTGGCCAATCTGGAAGAAAGACTTCATTGGCGTTGTTCTTGAAGACTGGGACTACCTGTGCACTTTTCCAATCATTTGGAACCTTGAATATCTGTAGTTTTTCTTATACACTATGTGGTCATATTGCTGCAGACTTACATGAAATGTGTTCATATATTATTATTCTTTCTTTTCTCAGACGTTATGTCTGGTCAAAAATGGAAAGTGACGCGGACCTTGATCAAGCGTGACTTCCTTTTAACTGTACGGTAGATGCTATATTGCATTTACGAACTTTCGGATGATTGAACATGTATCAATAATTACGGATTTCTGTAGTTGTATATATAAGTTTGGATGTAGCTGTATTGCATTGATGTAATGGTGGATATTGTGTGGTATGACTCCTGTAGTTGATAGTATAATTGGTATAATGTCAACTTTATCCTGATGCCACATGTCCTTGACTTCCTCAGCCAGTTGGATGCATTTTTCAATTTTTTCTCCTGTTTTCTTTTGTATATTTGTTGTATTGGGTATGGATATTTCGATTAGTTGTGTTAATTTCTTCTTTTTATTGGTGAGTACGATGTCAGGTTTGTTATGTGGTGTTGTTTTATCTGTTATAATGGTTCTGTTCCAGTATAATTTGTATTCATCATTCTCCAGTACATTTTGTGGTGCATACTTGTATGTGGGATCGTGATGTTTTATAAGTGTATGTTGTAAGGCAAGCTGTTGATGTATTATTTTTGCTACATTGTCATGTCTTCTGGGGTATTCTGTATTTGCTAGTATTGTACATCCGCTTGTGATGTGATCTACTGTTTCTATTTGTTGTTTGCAAAGTCTGCATTTATCTGTTGTGGTATTGGGATCTTTAATAATATGCTCACTGTAATATCTGGTGTTTATTGTTTGATCCTGTATTGAAATCATGAATCCTTCTGTCTCACTGTATATATTGCCTTTTCTTAGCCATGTGTTGGATGCGTCTTGATCGATGTGTGGCTGTGTTAGATGATACGGGTGCTTGCCATGTAGTGTTTTCTTTTTCCAATTTACTTTTTTCGTATCTGTTGATGTTATGTGATCTAAAGGGTTGTAGAAGTGGTTATGAAATTGCAGTGGTGTAGCCGATGTATTTATATGAGTGATTGCTTTGTGTATTTTGCTAGTTTCTGCTCGTTCTAGAAAGAATTTTCTTAAATTGTCTACCTGTCCATAATGTAGGTTTTTTTTATATCGATAAATCCCCTTCCTCCTTCCTTTCTGCTTAGTGTGAATCTTTCTGTTGCTGAATGTATGTGATGTATTCTATATTTGTGGCATTGTGATCGTGTATTTTTATTATTATTATTATTAAATTTTTTTATGAAAGTATGTTCAGTACCCGCTCCTATGACAATGATTGTCCTTTACTACGTTTCACTTGAGATAGGTTTTGTGACTCCCTGTCTAACAAGGATCGTGAACTGCATGGCTGAAGCATGTTTCAATATCACTTTCACTCTTAAGCACGTATCATCGTAATTGTACTTCTCATGTATATTGTCTGCATAGTGGAACGATATGACACCATGCATTCCACTTTCTCATCATGCAGAAACACTTATATTTCGCCTGCCACTTCTTTCACTCTCTGCAAAATCCCTAGAGTTCCTGTCTGACATGTCAACTTGGGCAACTGTTGTTGTAGATACAATGCAATGTTTGCTTTGTTTATCATTGCCTTTGCTCTGCTTTGTATCAACACCACTGTCTGTGTAGCACTATTGGGAGTTTCTCATCGACTAAGCACTCAAACTAAGCTGCATAGCCTCGTGCTGTACTCACCACTGGATACCTCCAGTCCTTGCCCCCTGTTGCTATTAGCAGCCAGTATGGTGGTTAATGGTAGGCAATACGTGGAGTGTCAAATACTGTAAACATCATTGGCCTTTTGTGACCTCACACCCAAGGGGTTCCTTGTTAGATTCAATAAACACGAGTGTTAAGTACAATGATTCGCCTGATAAGTGGTCCCAAAAATTGAGATCTGTTGGTTCAATCTGTTTTAGTGGATTTTTTTGTCTACTCAGACCAGTACCTGCTGGGGTTCTCCAGAGAAATAAATTTAAGTTTTTAATGTATGCAGGTGATACAGCACTCTGTAAAAAGTGAAGTAGAGATTAGATAGTTATTTGTGGAGGTTGTAGAAGCGGCATCTAAATGTGGCCTAAAATTAAACAATCGGAAAAAGAAATATATTATAGTTAAAATTAGAGATGGATAAGACAAATGGTCACATCTGATAATCACAAACATTGCTTCGAACATGTGGAAGAGTTCAAATTTCTGGGTGCAATGATTGATGAGCAAAATCAAGACAAGTAGTAGTGGAAAATAAGACTGGAAAATGCTAACACAGAGTGTATATGCCCCGAGACAACAGGGAAATCCGGAAAAACTCCCCCCCCCATCTTGGAGAAATCCGTGGAAAACCCAGGACTTTTTTTTAGAATTCTGGGAGTTTTTCATTTTTTTTCCCAGTTAAATTTTTGTGATTTTTGACTAGTAAGAATTGATACTCTAACAAAGAGTTTTACTTTAGCCCACTACTGCAGAGTAATACGATGGCAGCAAAATGTAAACAAGAGAATAACACCAAAGTAAAACTTAAGTTGCAAAGAAAATGCGCCTTGTACACACACACACACACACACACACACACACACACACACACACAAGCACCTGCCTCCTCCAAAATGTGTCAATACTTCTTAAGAATAAACTGTTTTCGAGCGTTTTTCTCATGAACACTGTTTCAAGAATGTGATGTCACAACCGTTTACATTTTTAACAGGTTGTGATAAAATGGTTTGAATGGTGGCTTGAGAAGTGTTACTTTCAAAGTAAATTCTCTTTTACACAAGGTGAATTATGTTACGTGTGAGAATGTGTAACGAATTTCTTAAATCAGAGCATTAGACTCTCATTCTAAACTTAACATGGAGGACCAGCCACTTATAAAAATTTTGGGCCCATAAGGCCAGCCAGCCATTTATGCCATTATTTAAAATTTTACAGGCACGTTTGTCTTTGATATATCTTAAAGAGTAACACACACTAAAAAAATTTCAAGTTTCAAAGTTAGTTTTTCAGATTAGAAAAGTGTGAAGTGAGTTCGTGAGCAATTTCACATGTAATTGGCTTTTCTATGGAAAAGTCGATGTGCTTGATGGAACATGTATTCAACCAGGTTGCTCACAAAATGTTGGTTGCACATCAGTGAAATTTATAATTGTATTTGTGAGAAATGTTCACCTGCTGCAATTTAAGCTCTTCTTGTAGCTATGCGGTATGTATATTAATTGAAATCGTTAACTTTTCCTATTTGTGTATTTGCACTACTTAACAATGATGTTGCTATTGGCTGATGACTACATCACATGTCCTATGCTTGGAATATCTGCTGTCATTGGTGGGTGAGATCATGCCATATGAGCTATGATTGGCTGACAAAAGTGCATTACAATCTTGATTTCAGTACTTTGGAAGCTATCATTCTGTATTTGGTGGAATTCCTGTTGCTGTAGTTGGTGTAATTCCTGTTAATACTTTCATAATATGAAAATATGTAGTGTAAATGTTGCTGTGCATCAAAGATCTTTCCAAAATGTGTTGGTTTTTGCTGCATTTTGTTTCCTAAAGTGCTGGGAAGTTCTGTGTTGACGTATAAAACTTCATCATTCAAATGATTGATAAGTTTTACAGCCCCAAGGGATAGTATATTGTAACTTAACATTGAAAAAAATGTGTTTTTACCTGGGAAAGTGTCTTTTTAACTGGGAAATCTGGAATTTTTTTCCCCTTGTCTTTGTATACACCCTATAATAGAGCCTTACGACTCCATGCAAAAACATTTGGGGTCTAAACTACATGCAAGGAACAATAAACTGAAGCTGTATAACATAATTGTCAGAGCAGTCGTAACTTGTGGAGCAGAAACACGGAGTTTAATTAAAATGGAAACACATACATTAAAAGTACTTGAAAACAAACATTATAGGGAAGTCTTCTATCCTTACTCTGATAATGAATTGCAAAACTGGAGGAGAAGAGACAACACAAAACCCAGATGCTACCTCAACAATAATGAGCATAATAAATTCGAGAGATTTCAATGGTCAGACCATTTGATGAGGATGGAAAAGGATTAAATGGTGGCAGGAATATTCTTGGAGAAGGCATTTGGCAAGGTAGCTAGGGGGAGACCAAAGAGTACATAGGTAAATGACATTAAAACAGTATGCAAAAGGTTGGTCATAAATAACTGGCTGGAAATGGGACAAGATGGAAACATTTGGAAGCATGTGAGATTGGCATGGGAGCTTAGTAGATGATGATGATGATGATGATGATGATGATGATGATGATGATGATGATTGGGGTACAGATCAGATTCATATTAACAGTGTAATAATCACACGAGACATTTTTTTGTGTAAACAAAGTGTACTTTTTGTTTAAAGGAACATATGTGTCAGTTTTCTTTATCTGACATTATTTTGACCACACTTGTAAACATGACTGCATGATTTGACCATTTGCTCTTGTGATTACATTAAGTATTGATAAAGTTTTAATACTGAGTTTGAAAAAATCAAGCTATTACCATGAAACTTGACTATGTTAGTCCTTCTCTACACATTGTTCTCAACGATGGGGAACTTGACAGAGACCTTGGTTGTGGAAGTCTGCATTTTGGTAGCTCATGATAATTTCCACATCCAAAATCATTTTGGCCTTCCGGAAATGCCTGTCACAATTTCTTTTTCTTTCTTTCCTTTTTTTTTTTTTTTTTTAAATGTGAGAAAAGATGAAGAAGTTAGTGTCATTTCAGGAGAATCAGGGATGTGGCTATGTATCTGCCAAAGCCAACGTTAGGAAAACGCACACAGATGGAATATGCTTCTAAAGTTTATTAAACTTACGCATTCAGCTCCAACAAGAGGAAATGTGAAACACACAGATTTCAGCAAGATTAAGTCTTGAATGTTTATCGAACATAAAAAAATATTCTGACCTTGTCTGTTTTCAGACTTAAATATTTAACAAACAACTGACTTCAACAAGTTAAATTTGTTGTCTTGCCAAAAGAACATAAGGCTGAAGGCTGTTAACTAGCTTCATGTAAGTTTGTGGTGAAACACTTGTGAAACCAAAAGACTTCTTGTATAATTGAAGAAAATAATGGTATTGCGGCAGAGACTGTCACAATATCGTGTATCATTGGAACTTTGCTTTCAAGGAATTTGAGTAAGAATATCGAACTGCCAAAGTCAGTAAGAAATGTACATATAGTTAAGATCCCATCTAAGTCCGACATGATGTCATTATTTAACAAGAAAAAAATATTACAGAGCCCGAAGGCCAGTTATAGTATTGGTGTCAATCTTCTGCCAGGAAGGCCTCGTCGAAGGTTCCGTGTTGCGGAGACTGGAAAAGAAAGTGGTGATGGCTTAGTGCTGGCTCAGAATGAGTTTTGGCTCAGAATGAGTTTCATGATGGATAAAATGAGAGTGCATTTGGTGCCTGGCCCAGAAATCTCACTTCGAGTGAACTGGCCTCCCAGGGCTCATGCACTGGCCTAAGTACAGCCCTCGGCATCAGGTTACAGGTGATCGTGTTTCCTGTCACGTTGCAAGGATAGGAAAAAGGTCTGTGGGGCTTGTGGTCTTGCTGGCACTTAGGTCGCTCTCTGGTCTCTGTTGGCACTTAGGTTGCTGTCTGGTGACTGTGGGTGGCATGGTAACCTTCAACTGTAGCCTGCTGGAAAGCCAGTTGCCCACTTGGTTGTAATGTGTGTTGCTGGCCTCAGGCATAAGCCCATGATACTGCATACTTCTCCCCCCCCCCCCTTTACACACACACACACACACACACACACACACACACACACACCTCCCTGATAGGGAGGAGAGATGGTGGCACTGCTTGACGACCCAACATGTGGTCATCCATTGGTAGCTGAAACCCCTCTTAAGTTCCATGCAGACACAAGCAAAAAGTATCGAAACTTCTGACTGCCCAAAGAGCGATTGGAATGATAGAAAGATTGGCAAGGAGGCTTGGGTCACGAAAGGTGATATGAGCGAACTGGAGTACAGACAAGTGTTGCCAGAGATGATGTGGAGGCAGAAGTTTGCTCCAGAGTCCGGGGTTGCCCTGAAGCCCAAAGGGGTGTTGCTTGAAGGTGATGTAGGAGAACAAACCTGAGCTACATTACTAATGATAGGAAGGTATGCAAAATGTACTGCAAGTTTGAGCTGGACATACAGTAAGGTGCAAACATCCATGCTTAGGTTGAGATGAAGAAGAATTGGAGAGTGTGAGCACCAGCAAAGGCCAACACAAAAGTGTGATTTTATGCTTCACTGGAAGATTTGGATAGGTGTGAGCATCAACAAAGACCATCAGAGAAGCCTGATGGTGTGCTTCACTGGTAACTACCAAGTGTTGCTCCAATCTTGAGATGAAGACAGGTCGTGTTTCCCATGTCACTTCGAAGCCGTGAAATGCCAGCAGCTGGATCATCTCTGCTCATTTCCACCTCTGTAGCCAATGCTTCTGGTGGCACTGTAGCTGGTGAAGAACCCGTGATAAGACAGCATCCGCATGGGGCACCAAGTGTAGAAGGGTCTGCCGATCATGCCGCAATTGTGAAGGTCATGTAAGAGTTGCTGTAGTTCATTCTGTTTCAGTGATTCCATAGTGCAACAATAAAGTTTGCTCAGTAGGGCTGGCATTGTGTGGCAACAGGGCACCAGAGGTCCAAGGTTCAAAGACTCACTACTCATACCGGAACTGCTAACCAGTCCTGTGAAAAATGAGGGCAAATCTTCAAGGTCCTACCACACGCGTGAAAATGAACTCGAAGAACACACACATTGTCATCAGTTAATCTATCCATTAAAAGTGGCACAAGGAAAGTGCACTGAGGTAGAATATGCTTGAAAAGTTTATTATACTTACTCTGCTCCAACAAGAGGAAATGTTAAACACACAGACTTCAGTAAGATGAAGTCCTAATATTTATCACACACATAAAACATTCTGACTTTAACTATTTTAAAGCTGAATATGTAATGAACAGCTGATTTCAACAAGTTAATACTGTTACCTTGACAAAAACGCACATGGCTGAAGGCTGGTAACTACATAATTTCATGTAAGTTTGCGGTGAAACCCTTACGAAACCAAAAGAAATTCTTGTATAGTTAAAAATACAGTAATTTTATTGCGACCAACACTGTCACGGATTGTAGGAACTTACTGTGCAAGGATTTTGAGTAAGACTGTCTCACTGCCAAACTCGGTAAGAAATATACATTTGGTTAAAGACCCGCGAGGAAGAGCTGCAGTCAGTGTTCAGAAGGTATGGCGAAAGTGTAAGTCCAACATGATGTCGTAGTTAGCAAGAGAAAATATTACAGAGCCTGATGTCCAATCACAGCGGTGGTGTCCACGTCCTCTGCCGGGATAGCCTCGCCAGAGATACTGAGTTGTGGAAACTGGCACTGAAAGCAGTGGTGGCATAATGCTGGCTCAGAGTTAGTTCGTGATAGATGAAATGAGAGTGCATTTTGTGCCTTCCCAAGGAATCTCCCTTAGAGGGAACTGGCCTCCCAATACCGTGCACTGGCGTAAGTACAGCCCGCAGTGCCAAGGTTCTGTTCGTCGTGCTTCCTGTCATGTGCCAGGCGTAAGAAAGAGGTCCATGGAGCCAACAGCCTCTGCCTGCACTTAGGTTGCCATCTGATGACCATGTGTAGTGCGGTAACCCTCAAGTGTCGTCTGCTAGGAAGCTGACTACTTGTGTAAAGGATATAATGTTTGTTGCTGGCATAGTGGGCGAAACCTCAGTATACAGCAGAGACCAAATTTGATGGCCCAAAGCAGCAACATGTTTGATTGTCCCGTGGATAATGAGCTGGGCATTTGCTGTGGAACTGAAACACCCTCTTGGACAGCTTCCTGTGACACTTCATCTTGGCAGCTCCAGTAACTTGAATTACGTAACCATTATGGTACCTCACCTGAACCTCTCGATACCAGTAATATTCTACTGTGTTTCTGTTAACTACTTAACATATTTCTGAGACAAAATTCAGATTTGATTTCACTTTTGATACATTGATATGTTTGTATTGCAATGATATTATTCTTATGTGTATTCTTTCTTTTGTCACTATGATCTTTGACATACTTGTAACTCTGATTTTTGGGCGCGTAAGTGATAGTTAGTTAGTTGTTGAGTTGTTAGAAAGTCTGACCTTGAAAAGGTCAAGTGTTGGACGTCATGTTGGAAAGACGCATAACGTAGTCTGCTTATAAAATGTGAACTTTAACAGTAACTGTAAGAGAGATGTTTTCAAGTATGTTTTGTATTGTGAAGTGATGTTTGTGTGTTACGTGATGTTGCAATAAAAGCAATTAAAAGGAAGAAATTAATTTCGGAGTGCTGATTATTTTTTTACATCACCATTGTCCAGCAAAAGTGTAATCTTCAAGAATGGTTTGTGTAGCGCATCTACAAAACTTTTGAATATAGCAGGATAAAACCTAGGCCTCTTTGCATCCAAGCTTGGAATCATAATCACCAAGATTTTCAGCGATTGAGCCATGATTTTACGACGAGACCTGCATGGGAAACACAAAAAGATGAGTGCCTAGTTTTTTCATTATTACATGAAATGACTATTAACTGTGCTCTAATGACACCTGCCACATAATATGACTGTTGTTGCTCGATAATGCAGTATTTAGCAGCGTGAGCAACACCACAATCGTTATAAAATGCTGACCTTTGTTGTGGTAGGGTTGTTAGACTTGTCAGGAGAGTTTGGTAGTATGCCGCTGCGACGGTTTGCACTTTAGAGCGGAATTTATTAACACCACAGCATGCCAGCTTCAAAAAGCTCATCATCTCCTTGCTTGATGATGGTAGAGTTTGTGCTTTTTTTTTCAGTGGATATGAATCAGTGTTTCCACTGCTTTATTCCTTTATGTCATGGTCATAATTATACATAAAGTACTTGTTGGTGATGATTAGGTGGTCTAAGAAGTCGTCTGGATTAGCCTGAAACAGCTGTAACATTTCTGTTGCTATTTTGGTTTGGTGGGTTTTTCGAATAGGTTTGAGCAGTTGTGGAACCCAAAGGCCAGTGAACTTCGTGATGTTCAAAATGTCAGGCACTTTGTTGTAAACTAATCCATGACTGATTTCAGTGCCTTCCACTACTGCCTCAGTTGTGGTACATTACTCTTAGATTGCTGGAGACTCCATTTCTCATGCAGTTTCCTTATTTTTCAGAGGGATTGCTTGTCACTTTGTTCTTTGTCACTGTTTGATCACACTGGAAGTATCATGTGGAGGTGCAATGTTGCTGTAACTTTCACCAGCCGTGCATGGAATGTTGGTGTTGTTCCCCTTTAAGAGCCGAAAACAAATTACTACGCAATAATCCAATTTATTAATGGCGTACACCAGTTTGGTTTGGTTCATCGAGCAGAGTGCTGCAGTATTTTGGTGAGGGATTTCTGTGTATACTAGGGTTGCAGATATTTACCTACAAAAAAATGTAAACTCAATTATGGAACTTCAATATCAGTTCAAAAGGTGAGAATTAGTAGTTTGACTACCCTCTTGTAAAACTCGATGTTTTGAAGATGGAGAAAAACTGCAAATAAAGTAGAACCATTGATTCAGTTTGAGAGGTCACCATAAAACAGTTACTAATTTAAGCTTACCACTAGTGGCTTCAAGAAGTGAAATTCCAATGTTGTCAGTACACATTAAACCACAAACAATGCTGTTGGGACAAATCTGCATCTGTACATCATAATAGACATGAAAGTCGCCACATCAGTCGTAAGGCTTTTATTTTTTTAAATTTCATGACTGTTTTTGAGCTAACAAATGCCTATCACCAGTTAAAATTCCTGAAAATAAACAAGAGAAGTGTGCTAAAAATATTTTTAAATATATTCTTGTAGGCATAAAATAATGAAAACTAATGAGGACTATCATATAGAAAAAATGTAACAGGAGTTGCACTAGATACAGTACAAAGTGAGAGAGGAATAAGTCGTAATACTGTGGTGACAACTAATGGTAAAACAAAAAGGTGAAGGGGCATGTTGTAAGATAAGAACCAGAACAGTTATGTCCTGTGCTGGGATCCCAAGTACATGAGACTGGGTTGAGCCGTGGTGATCACTACAAGGGAGCACAGAGCATGGCATGGTGCACACACGTAGAGAGCTAAGTTGGTAAACTTTGGTGTGATGATGCTATGGCCATGTGTTAGGATGACTGGAAACAAGTGACATGCGACCTACTAGCACAACTTTTCACATTTAAATTATTGTCAGATAAAGAATTGGAGAGAAAATATTATAAAGTAATGCAAATTGCAAGGCACGTTCAAAAGTGTAATAAGACAAATTTAATGGTTTAATGAACACATTAAAATTAGGAAACAAAACATATAGGTGATAAAAACCACAAATTAAAAAAGCTAGTATCTTAAACAGACCTGTGCAGATTAAAAACTATATGACCAATGAAGTTTTTGCGATAAGTGATAGGCATATACCATTTAGTGACAGACTTTATGGTTCAGTTTGTTTTTATTCTGCACAGGTCTCTAATTCTACTACCTTTTTTAATATGTGGTTTTTATCACCTAACCGTTTTATTTCCTCATTTTAATGTGTTCATTGATGCATTAAATTTGTCTTATTATACTTTTCTACATGCCTTTCGCATCATTTACATTATTTTATATTATTTTCTCTCCATTTCTGGATTTAATATTGTCGATTTAAATGTGAACAGTCGGGCTAGATGGTCTCATGTCATTTACTTCCACGCATCCTAACAGGTGGCTGTAGTATCGTCACACTAAAGTTTACCAATTTAGCTCCCTCCTTTGTGTGCGCAACTCCATGCTCTGCTGTGGCTTGTGCTGGCTGTCTCCAAGGAGTGTTCTTGTTCTTATTGTATATCATGCCCATTCACCTGGATGGTTTCTTGGTTTTATTATTGTCGCTATGGTATTGTGACTTATTCCTTTCTCATTTTCATTGTATCTAGCATGACTGCTGTTAGAATTTTAGATGTGATAGAGCTCATTGGTTTTCATTATTCTGTGCATAGAAGTTTATGGAAAAAGTTATTGTTAGTACACTTTTTTTTTCAGTAATTGCATCTAATGATGGGCATTTTTAGCCCAAAAGTGGCTGTGACATTTAAAAAATAAGTCTTACAACTGAAGTGGTGATTTTCATGTCCATTACAGATTTAAAAGTGAAAACATTTACCATAGCTTCCAGATCATTAGTGTCTCCCTCGGGGAGGAAAGAATTATGGGTTCAGAAAATTTAGAAAGATGTACAAAGGCCATTCAGATCACAAGATGAGAAGGACCTATGTGTTGTGAGAACATCACAACGCATGGATAAAAGTTATATTTTCTCTATCAATTTAAATAGTGTGTAATGTTACCAGCCTTCATTCAAGGGGCGATCGTCTCTCTGTTAGATGGCAAAGGCACCATGTAATCAGTACATACTAGCAGCCAGCCCTAACTTTACACCATCTAAGTTGTTTAAGAGAGTGGTGATTTTGTTTATGGGCCACTGTGTAGTTATGATTAAAATTCAGAGGATGATGTTAGGTAACTGAATATTAACTCCAGATTCTACATCTACATTTATACTCCGCAAGCCACCCAAAGGTGTGTGGCGGAGGGCATTTTACGTGCCACTGTCATTACCTCCCTTTCCTGTTCCAGTCGCGTATGGTTCGCGGGAAGAACGACTGTCTGAAAGCCTCCGTGCGCGCTCTAATCTCTCTAATTTTACATTCGTGATCTCCTCGGGAGGTATAATTAGGGGGAAGCAATATATTCGATACCTCATCCAGAAACGCACCCTCTCGAAACGTGGCGAGCAATTTACACCGCGATGCAGAGCGCCTCTCTTGCAGAGTCTGCCACTTGAGTTTATTAAACATCTCCGTAACGCTATCACGGTTACCAAATAACCCTGTGGCGAAACGCGCCGCTCTTCTTTGGATCTTCTCTATCTCCTCCGTCAAACCGATCTGGTACGGATCCCACACTGATGAGCAATACTCAAGTATAGGTCGAACGAGTGTTTTGTAAGCCACCTCCTTTGTTGATGGACTACATTTTCTAAGCACTCTCCCAATGAATCTCAACCTGGTACCCGCCTTATCAACAATTAATTTTATATGATCATTCCACTTCAAATCGTTCCGCACGCATACTCCCAGATATTTTACAGAAGTAACTGCTACCAGTGTTTGTTCCACTATCATATAATCATACAATAAAGGATCCTTCTTTCTATGTATTCGCAATACATTACATTTGTCAAAGTTAAGGGACAGTTGCCACTCCCTGCACCAAGTGCCTATCCGCTGCAGTATAACTTTAACAATTTACAGTGCGCACACCTTGAAAGTTCTCAAGAAGCACAGTTTAATTGATCATCATCATTCTAGTTCAACAAATTTTACAAAATATTTATAAATAATGTATGTAACCTTCCTTGTGTATCAGTCTGTTTATTGGTGTAAACAATATCAAAATCCCTAATGAGACTAATCTTCACCTTCAGATAGAAAAATGCCACAGGGGACTTTCATTTTGCAATACATACAGATAATTAAATTTAGTGATGTGTGATCTGCTCTTGGCAGTCTAGACACTCTGATTTTGTGAAGGCAACAACATTGAGATTGAACTATGAATGGCATGAGGAATGTGCTCTCTCTGGATGACTATCCTTTCAGGTTGCAGAGTAATTGAATCGCATATTCCTCAAATTAATTTTTTTTTATCTTGGACTCATGACCTTTTTGAACCAAATTAGAAGAAATAATAGTACAACTATAGAATTTTGAGAATATTTATTAATAAACACAAATTACAAATAGTATTTTAACATAATCATATTACAGATAAACATTGTTGCAACATTTTCTGTAGGTTTCATACATTTTCATCTTCTTCAGCTGTTGTAGGCCAAGTGAAGAAATCAGTATGCAAATTTTGTGCTCCTCTAGGATGTACTGTTCCTGTTTTTTTATATTGTTTATCTTAACTTTGTTTATAGTACATTCTCTCCACGTGCTAAGGTTGTTTGCGAGTCTGATATTTGATAGGGGTTTTAAAAGTCTGAAAGTTTTGAGTCAGTCGATCAATGAATGATCAGGCTACTAATACCCGTGAGTTGTGGCTGTCATACTCAAACATATTGTACTGTGAAACACTGAAGTTGACTTTCATTGAACTGTCTTCTGTCATTGTTTGTAAACACTGGGAATTGCGTTTGAAAAGATCTGGCCACCAGTCCTTATAGTTCTTAACAATGTTGTCATCTTCAAGGTAGTTGACAATGAATGAGTTCTTTTTATTGGCTGAATGAAGAATAAGTTCAATCTATTCTTTCACAGTGTAAACTGTATTAGTTTGTCGTAACTTTCTTCTTATACCCTCAAACACCCTATCACAAGGTCGGAAAGAGTGTCCCTGGATAAGAAAGTATCGAAAAAAATTTCCAAGCTTATCAACCCCTACTAATACCATTAGGAATTGGACTACTGTATTGTTACGTATTTGTCCTGGGCAATCATCAGAGAAAATGTGCACCTCTTTAATATTTTTACCAAAGTAATGTTCTTCGAAGAAAGCAAGCAAGAAACTACAAATCTCATTAGCTCCCTTTTTGGCTGTTCCTTCACGGAACACACAGAAATCAGGTTTGCCAGTCTTAAGATGACCACATCCTGCCTATCTAACCCATGTTAATTTAGGCAAGTATTTGACCCATTTCTGAAAACACTATTTGATGCAGGACCTTAATATTTTTACTGTATATTACATGATGCTAATAGTCAACTGTACTAAAATCTACTTTATCCATTTTATAGTTTTTAAGAAATACTTTTTGAATTTATTAACAAAAATATTAAGTTTTTTCTGCAGAAAATATTTTTTTTTGTGAACTTCCTAATGGGGGAATATTGATGAATGTAGTAGCAGAGGTGGCTTTTTATGTTATGCAGTCTCTGAAAGTTTCATTTATTTACCTATGATAGTTTCTGATATAATGGGGCATATGTACTTAAAATTTTATTTTATCGGGAAATTGACTTTAAAGAAAAAACTTTTGAAATTTGTTACTTACAGTTAATTAAAACTGTCTTGCTGCATATGATGGCCCTTGGTTGCCCTCTAGCAGGTCTTCCAGCTTATTTTTCACCTCCCTGGATGTTTGTCGTGCTTTCTTGGCCATATTAGATGTAGACCTGTCTACGTTGGCTGTCCTCATTTTATCGCAGTATTGCAGCCCAGTGATCATATTTTCACCAGGATTAATTCCCAGCTTTTTCAGTACCCAACACTTTCTAATATCACCACAATTGAATGTATTAACAGCATCATGAGCTCCTATTTCATTGTACCCATGCCTACAAATACAGTTTTAGGAAGGCGGTTCCAAATTACACTGTTGAAACATTCACTTGGATTCTGTGTCTGTCCAGGCAGACATTTCCTTAGAAGGTCAGGATGAGCCAAGTCTCTGAAAATAAGTTTAGTTGCTGTAATAACAGCAGCAGGAAGTGAATGCTGGTGAGAATAAGATTCTCCAGTTGCCTGAGCCCTATTGTATTTGCACCACGAATTTTCTCCTGATGGACACAATCCATGACATGGCTTATCATTGGTAGAGGACTTATGGAAGAATATGGTCCAAACATCTCTCTTCATTGCATCCAGATTTTCTATATTTCTCCTAATTGCCTGCCCATAGTATACCTGCAAGTTTTCTATTTCGGATTTAGTTAACCAACCCTGTCCGGTCAACAATTTTCCATCTTCTGATTTTTTACCTCTCATATCAATAGTTAGTTTTCTCAGCCTTGTTCCCAAACGTTTTTGAACATGGCCTACACATTCTATTTTGCTAATAATGACTGTGACATCTCCATATGGCTTAGTTCACCACATTGTTGTATGCCTTACTGTCACCATCGCCCAAATATTTGGTGTACCGTATCCCTCTTGTTGCTACGGAGTGATGAAATATTTGTTGTACCATAACTTGGGGTGAATTGGTACAGAAAGTGAAATTTTTACTGAAAATTAATATCAAAATATTGTACTATAATTTTGAAACAAATACTAACAAAGAGATAGAGGGGCTGGCCAGTACTTACCTCAGCTCAGTACAGCCGATAGATACACATAAAGCAGAACTGAAAATTTACATTCCTAGCTTTCGGAACTTTGTTCCTTCGTCAGGGAGGAGAGAGGGGAAAAAAGGGAAGAAGGGAAAGTGGATTCAGTTACTCACAACCCAGGTTATGAAGCAACAGGGAAAGGTAAACAGGGAGGATAGCAAGGATGGAGGCATGGTTGTCAGAGGGAAGCCAAAGATATTCTACTGTAAGTACTGTGCCAGCTTCAACCAAAGAGGATGCATACAGAAGTAAAGAGGTATATAGTATAAAGATAAACACAACTATGTAGGATGAAAAGATGCGTGAATGGCTAAAGAGGAAAGGGAAAGAGGAGAAGACTGAAGAGTGAATGGGAGTGAGGTTGTTTAACGTAGGTTCAGTCCAGGGGGATGGCGGGATGAAAGGATGTGTTGGAGTGCAAGTTCCCATCTCCGTAGTTCAGAGGGACTGGTGTTGGGTGGGAGAAGCCAAATGGCACATACAGTGTAGCAGGTTCCTAGGTCCCTAGAATTATGCTGGAGGGCATGCTCCGCTACTGGGTATTGGGCATCTCCTAGGCGGACAGTTCGTCTGTGTCCGTTCATGCGCTCAGCCAGTTTGGTTGTTGTCATGCCGATGTAAAAGGCTGTGCAGTGCAGGCATGTCAGTTGATAAATGACATGTGTAGTTTCACACGTAGCCCTGCCTTGAATTGTGTATGTTTTACCAGTAGCGGGGCTGGAGTAGGTGGTTGTGGGGGGATGCATGGGGCAGGTTTTGCAGCGGGGTCGGTTACAGGGGTAGGAACCGCTGGGTAGAGAAGGTAGTCTGGGAATATTGTAGGGTTTAACAAGGATGTTACGGAGGTTAGGGGGGCGACGAAAGGCAACTTTGGGTGGTGTGGGGAGAATTTTGTCAAGGGATGATCTCATTTCAGGGGTTGACTTGAGAAAGTCAACGCCGGTTTGAGTGGTATGCACTTTCTGATACATATTCGAGCGACCACTTCCCGTGTGTTATCCATCTCCTGCAGCATACCCCCTCTTCGTGCTTCTCTAATTGGACCATCTCCAAGGCAGACTGGGGGCTCTTCTCTTCCAGGGCGACCTTTCAGGATCAAACCTTTACAAGCTGCGATCGTCAGGTCGCACACCTCACGGAAGTCATTCTCGCTGCTGCTGAATATTCCATCCCTCACCCTCCTTCTTCTCCACGTCGCGTACCGGTCACCTGGTGGACCGCAGCATGTAGAGACGCTTTACGTGCTCGTCGACGTGCTTTACGCACATTTAAACGCCACTCTACAGTGGCGAATTGTATCAATTATAAACGATTACGTGCTCAGTGTCGTCGTATTATCAAAGAAAGCAAGAAAGCCAGCTGGGCTGCTTTCACAAGCACCTTCAACAGTTTTACTCCTTCTTCTGTTGTCTGGGGTAGCCTGCGCCGGCTATCTGGCACTAAGGTCCACTCACCAGTTTCTGGCTTGAAGGTCGCGAATGACGTCCTTGTGGCCCCTGAGGCTGTCTCCAATGCCTTCGGCCGCTTTTTCGCAGAGGTTTCGAGCTCCGCTCATTACCACCCTGCCTTCCTCCCCCGCAAACAGGCAGAGGAGGCTAGGCCACCTAACTTCCGCTCCTCGAATTGTGAAAGTTATAATGCCCCATTCACCATGCGGGAACTCGAAAACGCACTTGCCCGGTCACGGTCCTCCGCTCCAGGGCCAGATTCTATTCCTATTCAGATGCTGAAGAACCTTTCTCCTGCGGGTAAAGGTTTTCTTCTTCGTACATACAATCGCATCTGGATTGAGGGACATGTTCCCGCATCCTGGCGCGAGTCTATTGTTGTCCCGATTCCTAAGCCGGGGAAGGACAAGCACTTGCCTTCCAGTTATCGACCTATCTCGCTTACCAGCTGTGTCTGTAAAGTGATGGAGCGAATGGTTAACTCTCGATTGGTTTGGCTGCTCGAGTCTCGACGCCTACTTACCAATGTACAATGTGGATTTCGTAGGCGCCGCTCTGCTGTTGACCATCTGGTTACCTTGTCGACGTTCATTATGAATAACTTCTTGCGGAAGCGCCCAACCGCGGCTGTGTTCTTTGATTTGGGGAAGGCTTACGACACCTGTTGGAAGGCGGGCATTCTCCGCACCACGCATACATGGGGCCTTCGCGGTCGCCTCCCTCTTTTTATTCGTTCCTTTTTAATGGATCGACAGTTCAGGGTACGTGTGGGTTCTGTCCTGTCCGACACCTTTCGCCAGGAGAATGGGGTGCCACAGGGCTCAGTTATGAGCGTCGCTCTCTTCGCCATCGCGATCAATCCAATAATGGATTGCCTCCCAGCTGATGTATCAGGCTCCCTTTTCGTGGACGATTTTACCATCTATTGCAGCGCCCAGTGTACACGTGTCCTGGAGCGCTGTCTTCAGCGTTCTCTTGACCGTCTTTACTCCTGGAGTGTCGCCAATGGCTTCCGTTTTTCTGCCGAGAAGACGGTCTGTATAAACTTCTGGCGCTACAAAGAGTTTCTCCCACCGTCGTTACGACTCGGTCCCGTTGCTCTCCCAATCGTGGAGACAACCAAATTTTTAGGCCTTACATTTGACAGGAAACTTAGCTGGTCTCCACATGTGTCATATTTGGCCGCCCGTTGTACCCGTTCTTTAAATGTCCTCCGTGTTCTCAGTGGTATGTTGTGGGGAGCGGATCGAACCGTCCTACTTCGTCTATATCGGTCGATCGTCCGCTCCAAGCTGGATTATGGGAGCTTCGTATACTCCTGTGCACGGCCATCCATCTTACGCCGCCTCAACTCCATACAACATCGGGGTTTACGACTTGCGATCGGAGCATTTTATACCAGTCCCGTAGAGAGTCTTCATGCTGACGCTGGCGAATTGCCACTCACCTACCGGCGCGATATACTGCTTTCTCGGTATGCCTGTCGGCTACTGTCAAAGCCCGACCATCCGTCTTATCGTTCCTTTTTTGATGACTCTCTTGACCGTCAATACGGGTTGTATGTCTCTGCCCTGCTACCGCCTGGAGTTCGCTTTCGTCGCCTCCTTCAACACCTTAATTTTTCACTCCCTGCAACCTTTCGAGTGGGAGAGAGCCGCACGCCACCTTGGCTCCAGGCTCAGGTCCGCGTTCACCTTGACCTCAGCTCGCTCCCAAAAGAGGTCACCCCCGGTTCGGTCTACCACTCCCGTTTTTTGGAACTTCGTTCGAAGTTCATCGACATGACTTTCATTTATACAGATGGCTCTAAGACCAATGACGGGGTCGGGTGTTCCTTTATTGTCGGGGCACAAAGTTTCAAATACCGGCTCCATGGCCATTGTTCGATCTTCACAGCTGAGCTCTTTGCCCTCTACCAAGCGTTCTTTACATCTGCCGCCACCGACATTCTGCTTATGTCATCTGCTCAGATTCCCTGAGCGCCATCCAGAGCCTCAGTGATCCGTACCCGGTTCACCCTTTCGTACACCGGATCCAACGCTCTCTTCAGCAGCTGGTGGACGTCGGTTCTCCAGTTAGCTTTATGTGGGTTCCTGGCCATGTCGGTATCCCTGGGAACGAAGCTGCAGATGCCGCGGCCAAGGCTGCGGTCCTCCAGCCTCGGACAGCTTCTTGTTGCGTCCCTTCGTCCGATTTTAGCAGGGTGATTTGTCGGCGCATCTTATCTCTATGGCATGCCGATTGGGCTGCACTTACCGACAACAAGCTTCGGGCCTTAAAACCTCTTCCCGTGGCTTGGACGTCCTCCTCACGCCCTTCTCGGCGGGAGGAGGTCGTATTAGCCCGGTTAAGAATTGGACACTGCCGGTTCAGCCATCGCCATCTGCTGACGGCTGCGCCGGCGCCGTTCTGCCCATGTGGGCACTTGCTGACGGTTAGACACATTTTAATGTCCTGTCCAGATCTTAACACACTGCGCCTCGATCTTAACCTGCCAAATACTTTCGATGCCATTTTAGCGGATGACCCACGAGCAGCTGCTCGTGTTCTTCGTTTTATCAATTTGACAAACCTCGCTAAGGACATTTGATGATGCTGTTTTTTAATCCTATGCCTGTCAGTCTGTCTTTTCTCGTGTTTTCCCTTTTAGTTGTTGTGGTCAACTTGTGCCTCGCGGTGCATTCTTAGAGTAGTCAGGGCGCTAATGACCATAGAAGTTGTGCGCCCTAAAGCCACACAAAAAAAAAAAAAAAAAAAAAAAAAAAAAACAGCTGAGCATTTAGTGCAAATTGAATCCAAAGCAATTCCTAGGCCTTTTCTCCCACTGGCACTCTCACAAATTTTCACTCTGTGAGACTCACCACACTGTCTACATTGTACAAGTTTAGAAATTACATCTGATAATATTCTCAAATTTATAATAATGTTACTCCACCCTTTGTCAGTTAAAGTAAATTTGTTGTAACTCTCTTGAAATGTTGAGAGCTGCTTTGATGACGCACATGTTGAAGAATTACGATTAGAAACATCATTGCCTGGTGACATAACCTCTTGTACAGAAAGCTTTCTGAACTTGTTTCCCCTAAATTGTTGTTTCTTGAAAATGCCTTTAAGTTTCGTCATCTTCAATAAACACAACAAAACACACGTAAACGAGCACTGCAAACATAAGTATAACAACTACTTGCAATCACACTTTAACAAAACTAACTGTGTGTTTGAAAGTGTGTTGTTTACAAACAGCAGAAACAAAAGAATACCGACCGTTGCATTCCAAGGATAGCCAACACACTCTGCAATGTAGGGGATATAAAGAGCTAAAATATATGTAGAAAAGAGGGTGACAGAAAAGTGGACGTGGCGCATAAACACGTGGTAGGAAAATGCTTGAAAAAAAAATTTTTTTTTCAGCAAAATTCTTTTCAGAGTACTTAAATAAAACCTTAATATGAGGAAAACCGAAAATTGATTTTTTTCCATCTGAAGCACAGTGCGGTCACCTTAAGGTCATAAATAGAGAAAGTAAAGACTCAGAGCTGACGCAGGTAAAACACTTCCTGCACAGGAATGAGGGAAGTGGTACGTTCTGCATAAAATCCATACATATGCCTTCGACATCGTCATTTTGCTTGCAATTTTCCTGTACAGCTTTTATCTTTTTATAAGAACATTTTGCTTCTTAGAATATGAACCATTTGCTCAGCAACAATCACTCTTTTAGCTGAATCACAAAGGTAAGTGCCTTTTAGTTTAGTTTTAAGTTCCTCATAGTAACCACAAACATCTTTTTCAGGTCTACCAAATCTGTAATTATAATTTTAGTGGAAAAACTTTAAATAAAATCCATTTTACATGCATATCAGGGAACATCTCTTAGAAATAGCGAATGCATGATCTTTTCATTCAAACCGGTCTTAAAAATACTTCATATCTCTGTTTGCATAGCGAGTAACTTTTACCTCGAAAGATTCAATGTGTTCCTTTATTTGATCAATAACACCACCTTTTATAGCTCTGAATCTGCTTCCCATGCTCTTACCCCTGTTATCTACAGGAGATTTTCCTAAAAACGACAGGTCTCCTAATGTTCAAATCCTCTTGTCGCTCTTAAGACCATGAATACTAATAAATACAGTTTCACACACCAATATTCTCTTTCCCTAAACTTGAACATAATATTTGAAGTTCTTCTCTGTACTTTTTGGATTGCTGTATCCTTCATTGGGCGTCTGCTGGTAATTTCCGTAACTTCCATAAGACCTTGTAGATATCCATCTTGTGCATTCTTGCTCCCAAATTTCTTGAACATTTCCAGAATCTCGGCTCTGTTGATCTCGTCAATGGCTTCAAAACAGTGAAGCTTACAATTGCAACAGAAGAAAGCAATGTTTATAATAAACAAGGGAAACATAGGCTTTATGTTTTGCTGTACAAACAAAAAACATGTATTCAACATTTTGTTTTTAAATTCATACTTATTTGCAATTTTTCCCCGTTGCAGTTGCAGGAATGTCCATTGTAGTTAATGTACGCTTCCCCTTGTAATATAGCCTTCTTTATTATGATGTGTTCGTATTTATCATAATGCTGTATGCCTTTCCTCTTGTTATGGCTGTTACCTTCTTCATGTCTATGCTCTCTTTTCTGATTAAATTGCCACTACTAATGAAAGATTAGACAACAACCACACAAGATTTGTCTTACAATATGGTGTCAACAATAGATCGTGAAATCGGTACTGGCAAAATCTGCTTGTTGTTAATGTAGGGACATAAACCGTAGGCTACTTCCAGTGATTTAAAAAATATTACATAAAACTAACGAGAAGATGTAGTAGGAAAACGTTAAGAGTCATGGACTCGTGACATTTTCGTACCAACTAAATATTTTGGCAACAATTTTCTTGGCTTTAAAGGCAGTAACTCATGATGTTCTCAACACAGATAAATGCGTCTGCAGATGGAGAATTTAAAAATACTGAAATTTGAATTTGTGAAATATTGGACTCATGACATTTTCAGAGCTTATTCAGTTCTTGTTACATATTCATATGGAGTGATAGTGACAGCTGATACAGGCACAGGATTCAGATTGGGACAAATGCCAAGATGGTTTCTTGGTAAGGGCATAGCCAACCTCTTTCCCAGATTTCCTCAATGTAAGCTTGTGCATCAATTCTAAAGACATTGTCTTTGACAGTCTTTCCTCTTTCCTTCATGGATGATGTGTGTCTGCAACAGTCCATTCTAGTAAATGATTTTGTGAAGATGAATGTATTATCCACCATAAGGACTGCTGATGAGCAATCCAGGGATGCACTAGATATATGCATTGCAGCCTATAAGTTATGACAAAAGATTTTTCTGGGTGTCGGTGCACTTTGTTCTCAAGAATGGAAATTGACTGCCAGTAAAGTTCTTGAAGTGCCTTGTTGATAGTATGCTTTTAACTCTACCAAATGTATGGCAGCTATGGTTAACACAATTATCTGTTACCCGTTTCGATGAAAATGTTTTCCAGTTTTGTTACTTTTATTATTATCGTGATTATTATTTCAAATATTTATCTCAAGCTTCGGGATTATTTTTGGATACTACTGCATGTCGAATATCTTATGGTCAGCCTTTGTGTGGTTTACAGTTCCATATATTCACGTAACTCCTGAAGCTGTTCATCATAGATGATATAAAAAAATATTTTCTGATTACAATGACGAGGCTGTGCATAGTCTATTCCCTATGAAGTCCAGTAATTTGAAAAGTATCTTAATTGTCTTTGTTTGAAGAATACTGAACTAGTATATTTAACGAATGCCTGTTTTCATGAAACATTAAATATATGCTTTAAAGTGCACAACTGTTGATTTCCTTGCAGATAAAATGAAATGTTATGAATAAGTACATAATATTGCAGCTGCAATACTGCAGACAGAATTTAAAACCAGGTATTATGTTCAGTAGGGATCTTCTTCATCCACACCATGTTTAGTTATTTGTTCAGATATATATACGATGTGTAATAATGATGCTTTTTTTCCTTCCTGGACAGCTGCACATTACTACTCCATGTAGAGAATGGAAATGACTCTGTACCAGCAACCAACCACAGAGTTGTATGGTGCCCTTATGTACCTGAAGAAGACTCTGATAGTTCTGAGACATCCTATGATGATGTTGCAAAATTATTGGTGCTTACCCATGACTCAAAGGTTGGTAGTTTTTTTGTGTGTGTGTGTGTGTGTGTGTGTGTGTGTGTGTGTGTGTGTGTAAATTAAAGGACTGTTGCTACTATTATTGCTTTTCAGACATATTTTCAACCCAGTTCTTCTGTCTGGATTAATATAAACTGTTTTTGTTCCATTTGTCTCATGTTGCTGCTATTTAATTTACTTTGATATTGTGGACTACACCCATTTGGTTAATTACTAGGGTCTAGATTTTCATGCAAATGCATATTTTTTTCTATCATTTGAAAAATATTCTCTTCGGATAATATGTTTGATTTACTTCTTTTCTTATGTTTTAGGCATGGTTTTATAGTCCTTATAAATGCGTATTTTGCCTGTTTTCCGAATAAGCTTGGTATTTTCGAAAATGTTTAATTGTGCTGCATTTTTTAATTAAAATACTTATTCTTTTAAAAAATGGACATTTTAAATTGTATGTTAACTTGTTCAGTTGTTGTCAAAGCTTATTTTTATGTACTTATTTCTGATTTTCCTTTCTTCCTGATTCGCGGCTAGGTGTTACCCTTCGCACTTGCTCATGTAGTATGTGGCATTGGTTTGGGAACTGCTCTGGTCTTGCTGCTGAGTTGCACTAACATGGCTACTAAAGGATTAGTCGAACTGTCTTTTGGAGCTGCTTACAATGTAACACCAAGCAACAGTTCTACTTTGTTATTTAATTTGCATATGGTTTTTAAAAAAATGATTCATTTCATAATATTCACACATTTAAATTAAAACAACACTAAAGTGACGACTGACTCGTTACCTGCCTTCAGTTGACTCCAGGTTCTGTGTAAAGAAAATCAGTTCATGTTTGTAGGGAGTGGTGACTACTGGTAGTGGCTTGGTGGTGTGTTTTAAGTACTTCACAATTAAGTATGATGCCAAAAGTGAAAATAAGTTATCAGTCTAGATTCCAACTGTATGAGCGAGAGTTTGAAGGTAGCAACAGATGGCAGAATACTTCATTGGGGGGAGAGAGAGAGAGAGAGAGAGAGAGAGAGAGAGAGAGAGAGAGAGTGGGGGGGGGGGGGGGGGTTAGTGAAAAACGGACATAAATCCATGAAAACTGCTCCCGTTCAGATGTTGTTAAGTGAATGTTCTAACACTACTTTTTCACAATTTTCTTTTGATTTGTGTGAGGCCTTTTTGTTGGCAGATATCCTGCTGTGGAAATTAACTAATCCTGTTCTGGTAAATGTGTTTGAGAACTATACAGTGTGTAAAATGACAGACAAATCTACCATATGCAAAAATTTTGTGCAGCAGTGTTGTGACCCAACCATAAAAAATGAGGTTTCAGATTCAAAGTAATTTTATATTTGTGTCAATTGACAAGAGACAAGACTGTGGGGGATATTTATTTGAAATATTGTAATTGGGTCTCTCAGCAAAAATGTATGGTCTATGCCATAGCTACTTCAATAGAGCAGTTTCAGATGACAAACATCTCCACAGTTTCCTCATTTTTTTGTCAGTTCCACAAACTGACTATAGCCAATTGGCATTCGGTACGAATCATTCCATTCAATTTTTTATATCATTTTATGTAAGCAGTTTACACGCATATGTAGATTTTTTGTTGCATAAATGCATACATATTTAAGGGATTATTACTTCATTAAAATCCAGACCCTCTTCATAACCAAAACAATTCTGATGAGTCACAATTATCATCAACACAAATGTTCTAAATTCTGTGTGAACATTGTGAGTTGACATGACATTTATTTGATTAAGTTTTTGTTCGTTTTATCATTAAAAGGGGGAATAAAGGTGGCACACAATTGTTTGGCTCATGATGTTGTTAGCCTCTTCTAGAAAGAAAGAAAGAAAGCAAGAAATAAAGAAATAGGGGGGGGGGGGGGGGAGGCAATGGTATGTACTGTGCCTGAGACATTGTTCAGGCATTGTATAGAGGTGGGCCTCATAATGGTCTTTGTGGTCCCCATCAATTGAAGTGGTTTGTGGCATAATTGAGTAGTTTATTTCAGTGTTGTGTGAAACATTGTACGGAAAAAACAGGAAAGCAAAATAGAAGCACTTGTAGGGATATTGAGTCCAATAAGGAATAATATTAATACAGGACTATAAATTAAGTGTAGTGATATTAATGTTATGACCATAGATATTATAAATCCCACAAATTTCACCTTTAATTAACAAATTCACTTTGAATTAACAATACTTGAGCTTGATTAAGTGTAGTAACATTATCATCATAATTGTGTAGAAATTTCTTGGATTTCAATTTGAATTAACACAGAAATACATCTGCCATCCTTTTCCTCAAAAGTTTCTTCTAAAGAATTGAAATGCACCTGGTGAATAGGAGGGATGTATGGTAACAATTCTAACATGTCCTTTTTTGTTCAAATTACTGACTGGTTGTGTTTCACTATTTAGTGGTTCCTGTTTTACTGTTGAACAGGACTTGGACCTCCCCTCTCTCCTTTCTGTATGTTCAAGGTGAGAAACTCTATATCGGCATTCTTCAGAAATGTGTTGTATCTTCATAGGTTCAGATCTTCTATACTGCAATCGCTGAATTTGTGACAAAGATACTGGACACTTCATTTCGTAAATTTTGCTGTTAACTACTGCCTTCTCCTAAGCTACTGCAAACACAAGTTGTTCTTGCTTCATCAGTGCTACTGCAAATGGCTTCTTTCTTCATGATTGAGCAATGATTTCCTACCATTGTAGATTTTTTTTTTATTTTGCCTGGAGCTCTACAGAGCCAAAATCAGCATCGTTTAGCTGATATGAGTGCACACTGCTCATAAAAAGATGATCGGGAACATCCACTTGAAGTATCAGTCACAAGATTCGAACAGGAAAGTGCCATTTTAAAATTTCTATTTTGTCCAGAGCAAGCATCACTGTACATTATTATATGTTTTTTTGTACTAGCCACTTGTTTTGTGTGTTTTACCATGTGTTATGAAATTTCCTGTGATACTCTCAAAACTATAGTTTCGTCCAATATTACTACTCACCATATAGTGGAAATAATATTGTCATTATTCCATCCTGAATTTTCATCCACTGTTTGATTTTGCCTTTAGTTTTGTGCCATATAAGTTTGAAAGCAGAGTTAGTTCTGAGGCTGTGGTGGCCAAGATTATGACAGTATGAGTTGTCTTTATAATATGCTACTGAGAATGTTAATTTTAGAAGTGTAAAAGCATAAACTTCTTCGGAATTATTATTTACGCACTTTCCTCGAATTTTGTGCTGACTTGTCTCTTGTTAAATGTAATTCACGTTGTATTATTTTTTGTTTTCACTTCAGCAACAGATGTCCGTTTCATAAATATTACAAATTGTATATAACTCTTCTTGCTGGATGCAAACTTAGAATCAAATCATGATTGAAAATCTTTTAGACTCTGACACTGGTTTAATGTTATCTTGAACACCTTTTTCTTTATATAAATTGTACATAACTATGATGTTCAATTCAGGACTCAAGTAACATCTATTAAGATTTTCTGATAAAAAATAATGTCTCGTGACATGGAAAACTTTCATTGGTGGAATGAATATAACTCACTACACCTTCTGGAGCTTCATAGAAAGTTTTATGCTGGCTTCTTAAATCACCATTGGGCTCCTCTCCTTCCTTTACTTTTTGTTTACATTGAGTCTTCACACCATTGGAAATTTGGAAAGTTCTCCGGAAAGACTTTTTACAGACTGGAATTGAATAATTTTGAACATGTAAATAGTATTTGTTAATACAAGTCTTTTGAGGTCAGACCCTGTTCATAGTCTTCTTGCTGCAGAAGATTCTGATTTGAGATTCATGGAGGTAGACATTTTGAGAGTTAAAAGATCCCGTTTCCAAAAACTACCAAAAATTCCTTTCATTCCTTCTTCAGTTATTTTTGAAAGACATTGCAGTCTACAGTGGCAGTCATCAGCACAAAATAGTGTAACAGGAGCTGTTTTACCTTTCCTGGTAGTGTATGCTTCACCTCCATTCTTTTTCAGTTTTGTCTTCTGTCTTCTCTCTCTGTCACATTCTTCCACCTGATTGCTGTTTCTCATTTTCTTCATTACACTCATTTTTGGGTGGATGATATTCTGAAGCAGAATCTGAAATTTCTCCCTCTTCATTCATGATTTTTCTCAGCCTTTCTGAATTATTCAGGTTACCATAGACATAAGCTCATACATACACCAGTAACAATTGCCAAGTAATCACGCTAACAGTTTAGACAACAATGTAATAATATAAAACTTGTTTGAAAAGGTTTCGACAATGTTATCATACGGAATTTACTTGAAAACAGTTTTGATAGTGTTAAAATAAAACAAACTCTGAATAATAATAATAATAATAATAATAAAGGAAAACTTCATGATGGTGGAACAGAAAATCTAATATTGTTTCATAGTGTTGTGGTAAGTCAGATTTGCTCCACCTTACCACAACATACAAACAGAAAATCGAATTTTGTTTCACGGATTTGCGGTGCAAGTCAGGTTTAATTCATTTCACCATCATGTCTTATCATACTGACAGTTTCACAGTAGAAATTGTGGTGCCATCTGTGATGCTATTGTGCGTACAAAGACATAAATCATTGTATCACCCAAAACAGTGCATTTTCTACTAAATAACATATTACTTAGCTCATTTCTGCCAAAATCTGACTTGCACCATTATGCCATAAACCCATTTAGTTATCTATTTTCTAGGTGAGCATCTTGGTGTATCTGGAGGAAAGATTCCTTTCTTGAAGATGCAAAGTTCAGATGTGCTAGACATCTCGGATGCCAATTACAACAAAATAAATTCACCATGTTGCTTCTTTATTGGATGCATCTTTTCCCTGTATTATATATATTCCATTTTATATTATACTACCACATATGACTTTAACATAGTTCACTGTACAGATTAGTCTTTATCATTTGTGCTCTCTATGTCCTCTCTGGGATTCCCTTGACACATGACATCACAAACATCGTCATGCCCGACAAAGATCCGTGGTCCACAATGAATCTCTAGGGTGGCGTGGTGTTTCCATGGAATAATTGCTCTGTAATAATTGTGTCAAAGCGCAGGAAACCATGTACCCATCACCCCTGCCTTGTCAGACGTACTGCACCCTTTTTGCTCTCATGATATGTACAAAAGAAACAGAAAATTTCCCACACAGTGTGCAGTCCATAACCAAACATTTACTTACTGTAAGAACGAGGTGCTTACTCAAAGTCACAACTATCATATATCAGTAAAAGGTATAGAGGGGAAAAACACATCACTTTTTTCTCCAAAGTGACAGGTTACACCTTAACATTGAAGTTTTTTAAAGAAATTTATGAATAGTTATTTTCATGACAACATTGTTGTGTATCCAAATAAAATGTAACAATGAAAATAGTTTTTGAAAATATAATGTAATTGGAGAGACAAAAGAATCTCCTCAACAAGTGGTGACGGGAACACACATATAAAGGGTATGAAGTTTTCAAGCTATTTGAGCCAGTTGCTCCTTCTTCCAGCAGGTGAGTGTAAGGGGATGGAAGATGGATGAAGGAAAAGGACTGGTGATGTTTAGGAAAAGAGGTAGAGCTCAGAAAAGTTGCCTATAACCTCAGGTCATGGGAGGCTTAGTGGACAGGATGAGAAGGAACAGCTAATTGTTGGGGACTGTGCTGGATGAGATTTGAAAACCTAAGTGCATACAGATGGAATGTGGGGTAATAGGCAAGACAGAGATTATTGCTAAACCATTATGCACAAGGTAATAAGAACAGAAAGCAAAGAGCATTGTATGTGGTGAAGGTGGGAGGGGCAGTAAAAAATAGGCAGGTCAGAAAATGAAAGATATAGAAAACAAAACGGAAGTGAAGAAAGGAATAGATACTGTGAATAAATGCTGAGACCGAAGAAATGAATGTAAATTAATATCAGGTGGTTGGTGAGAACCAAGGACATGTTGTAGTGTCTGGGGAAGAATTCAGCTGGCATGTGTGGTGAAATAGGGATCAAGGTCATGGCTGTCATGTTGCAGAGTATGCTCTGCAACAGGATATTGTGCATAGGCAGTATATATCCTCTGCCTATGCCCATTCACCTTAACTGTTGGTAGTCATGCTAATGTAAAAGGCCAAACAGTGTTTACATAATAGCTGGTATATGCTGTGTTGTTTCACAGGTGGCTCTCCCTTTGACAGTATATGTTTTGCCAGTTACAGGCCTGTTATAGGTGGTGGTAGAAGGGTGCATAGGGCAAGTCTTATAGTGGGGACAATCGCAGGGGTGGGAGCCAAAGGATAGAGAGGTGTGTGCAGGAGTAGTGTAGTGCCTGACTAGGATGTTGCAGAGATTGGGAGGTTGATAAAAAGCTATTCTGTGTGTAGTGCACAAAATGTTGAATAGAATTGACTCATTTTATGGCATGATTGTAAGAAGCTGTAGCCTTGTCAGAGTAGCTGGTTAATACATTCAAGACCAGGATAATACTGAGTGATAAGTGGTGTAGTCCTTAGCTATTTTCCAGAGAAATCTGCAGTTCCATGATTGTATGTAATGGGCAAAGAAATCTGCTTTTGAACTGGGCTGATGGGATAACTACGTCCAGTGAAGGCCAAGGTGAGAATGGTGGTGCATTGCCTTAAAGAGTCTGCATCTGTTCAAATATGTTTGCCTCTAATACCAAGGCTGTACAGGAGGGAATGTTTGACGTGGGAAGGATGGCAACTATCAAAATATGAGTACTGTTGTTTGTTAGTAAGTTTAATGTGAACAGAAATGTGTAGCTAACCTTAAATAAGGATGGGATAAACATCAAGGAAAACGGCGTAGGGGTTTAGAGTAGGGGCAAGTGAAATTTAACAGTGAGAATATATTTAGAAATTCGAAGAATTTTAACAGATCAGCCTCACCAAGAGTCCTTGTGGCAAAGATGCCATGAATGTTTCTAAACAAAACAAGGGACTGAAGGCTTATGGTTGGCATAGGAAGATGATGTCCTGTTCCCATAGCTGTACCCCTGATCTGTCTGCATGTCCACCCCTCAAAGGTAAAGTAGTTGTTCGTAAGTATAAAGTGTTAGTTGTTGGTAAGTATAAAATTGGTAGTTACTGGCAAGTATAAAGTTGATAGAGGTATGCAGGAAGGATAGATTTGAAATCATGCAATACAGATTGAGGAAGTGTTCAGCAGCAGAAAGATAATGCACATGGGGGATGTTGGTATAGAGGGAAGTGGTGGTATCAGTGGTGACAAGCAAGATGTGTGCTGGGAGTGGAGCGATCTAGGGAATGGTTGGTGTCCTTAATATCCAAATACAATGTAAGGTGGCAAATGTCTAAAATTAGTTCATAAATGTCAGTGCAAACTGCAGATGAATCAGCCTGTAAAAGGAAAAGAACTGATTACAGCACTGTGCTTCACATTGTCTCCATTCCTTGTGTTCACTAATCTTGCATGTTTTTACAGGCTGAAATGGCACTATTGTTGTTACTGGAGTGCAGTTTAAATGTCTAAGCAGTCATTGTGATTCACTTATTGTATGCACTTGAAGCAAATGCTGAATTAGTTCCTCCACAAATGTCACAACTTATTTCCTTTCCTTTTCTTTTCTTGTCCAATGCAAGCTGGTGTAGTTTTTAATGATCTAAATGTCAATGGCATGTTGAAATATAACTTTCATATCTTTAGTTGAATACCACTGCCAGCTGACATGCTGAAAGTCCTTTCTGCCAACACCATGGGTAATTGTGTTTAACTTGTTAATCAGTCTGAAATGTCTATGTGTGGTATGGTATCTTGCAGCATACACAGACCTGTGTTTCTGTGTACTTAAATGATAGTGATTAGTGTTCCTCTTTTGTCTCTAAATTTTTTCTTATCTTGAATCCCATTACACTGTTTCTATACCAATTGAGTGCTCTCTTATCATTTTGTTCAATCCTGTGTGAAATGACAGATTTATTTCATATGTGGTTTACACTGGAATTGTTGGAAACAAAACCTGTTGTCAATTAGTCCAATGGGAGATGGTTTTGACAGCAAGATGAAAAGTTCTTGTCCTGGTTTTGAGATGAGATGATGTTGATATTAATGAACTTCTATTTTTATCTCAGAAAAATGCTTGGACCCTATGTTCTCAGTTGTGGTGAGTGTATTCCAATGTGTCTCTTCCCTTGCAGCTTTTACTCTCTACAGGCTCTGCAGTACCATGGAAGTTATTCCCTGATATCTTAACACATGTCATATCGCCCTGTCTTGTCAGTGTTTTCCATATGATCCTTTCTTCATTGATTCTATGGAAAACCTCCTCATTCCTTAACAGTCCACCTAATTTTTAATATTCTTCTATAGCACCACATCTCAAACGCTTTCATTCTCTTCTTTATCAGTGTCCCTACAGTCCATGATTCCCAACCATATTATATTGTGCTCCAATTGCAGATCTTCAGAAATTTCTTCCTCAAATAAAGGCCAATATGTGGTACTAGACACTTATTTTGACCAGGAATGCCCTTTTTGCGTGTATAATCTGCTTTTTATGTCTTCCTTTCTTAATGTTGGGTCCTCTGCAGAGGAGGCTACAGATCAGTGGCTGCAAAGGAAAGAACCGGATGTGAACCCAATGCTTCACTTGAAGATAACAAGTAGGAAACGAGCCAGAATGTTGAGACAACACAACAAAATTATTCTGCTCATAAACTGGAGAACTGGGGTTAGAGAAAAGATTAAACTAGATGAACAAGGTGTGGTACATTGCCTTATTACCTAGAGGAGTACGTATCCATTATGGCTACCAAAGCAGCACAGACTCCTTTAAAGTCTAACAGAGTACAATAAATTCATTTACATCAGAATACATTTTTTTGTATATTGAACATGACATCCCTGATACGAGGCTTGGCCACATGGTGATTCTGATTGCAAACTTATTAACTGTTGTAAAATAAACCTACAGAACATCAACAAGGGATGACATTTCGTTTGGACATTTCCACTGGAAGACTCCACATAGAATACACCTACAATTTCATTTATAACTGCGTGAAGTAATTTAGTACTCTGATAGCTTTTATGATATCCTAGTTGCAGTTGAGATGCAACAGCCTCATCCTGACCGCAACTGTAGCATGTATACACACAGTCTGTGGAGGGCATTCAAAAAATAAATGTGCCTAGGAGTAATTGTGCTGTCAACCTTGTCAGTATGGACGGGGAAACAGTTTACAATAATTACATTGTTGACTAACACATGGTAGCAGCGGCCAGCCAAATTACTGACCCGTTCACAGCATCACGTGCTAAGACAGCATAACAAACTGCCATATCATTCCTTTTCAAAAATTTTTGCCTTGCATTGCACCATATATGACTGGAAACACACAAAGAAACATGTGCGGTTGGCCAAAAGGATTAGGAAGGAGGTGGTGGATTTTGTAATAGAAAGATGCTGGGAGGGGTACTGCTCCATGGCATCAGGATTACGGAAATGGTGGGTGTTCATGTGCAATGACAGGCAGGGAGTCTGGCAGTAAGGAGATGTTTTTCGTTTTTGTCATTTCCTGTAATATGTAAGGTAATACAAACATTCCTTTCGCACAGTGTAATGATCCCTAAAACTTGAATTATACAACTTTTACTCTATGTATATATAAATAAATATGTTGAGTTTTACTTGTGTGTTTTTCAGGCGGAGTTGTGGAATGTTGGAACAGTGACAAGCCGTTATGGTGTAGGTCCTTTGCGACCTGATGATGTGGAAGAAGGCTATCTTGCAGTTCAGGAACACACTGATGCCATTGTTGATGCTGCATTCTCACCAGATGGAACAGCTTTGGCTACTGCTAGTAAAGATGGAGATGTGAAGTTCTTCCAAGTTTATATGCACAATGGTGGGAAACCGAGGTGCTTGCACTTTTGGCAGCCACACGATGGGAAACCTCTCTCATCCTTGTTTTTTCTTGACAATCACAAAGTGCACAATCCAGAGTGAGTAGTTCATATATCTTAATATTCAGGTTAATTGTTGCACGTTTCATATAATTTTTTGTGTTTATGAGTAAAAAAAAAGTCCTGTTGTTAACATTGCACAGAGGGTGATCTGAATGACTTACTTCCTTTCTATCTTTGTGACTTCTTCTTAATCCCTCTTCCCTACTGCTAAAAGAATGAGCCACTGGCTCTGAAAGCTTACAAATTTCCTTAACTTTTGGGTGTGTGTTCTCATGTATCCGCATCGTGAGATGATGATATATCTACCCAGTTACATTATATTTTTAGAATTTGAAAATTGACTATTTTCCTCACCTCTAAGTTCTTCATATGCTGTCATACTGAAGAAGAAATCTGTGACTCTGAAAACTACATTTGTAAGTTTTGCTTTTCCTCCTACCTTTCAACTGTATCAGTGGTAGATCATCTTGAAGTAATAGCTGATCCGTTCTTACTGTATGATAATTCTGATGCTTCACATATTATAAAAATTATTGTATTTCTTCATGAACTGGGACCCTGATTTGTTGTATTAGCAATACCTTACAGAATGAAAGAGACAATGGAACTTCACTTTATTAATTGATAACTCTGGTTAGCCTTAAATGTTCTTGAATAGAAAACAGTATTTCAGTCTCTTAAAAAAGCAAATCAGGCAATAACAGCAGTGAATTTCAGTTATGTTGATCTTTGGTTTTCATGTATGTACTTTAAGTTGTGGTTTTCTTGGTCATTTCTACTGTTTTTTGACATGCAAAATTTTTTATTTGATGTGCAAAAGATGTAATGGTGTGAAAATCACTTTTTTATTGGTAGCCCTGTATAATAATAAACAAGACAACCAGAAGTGTTCCTCAGAATGTTTGTCAAAACAATTAAATGTTTCAATTTTTAAATGTGTTGGTTGTGGAAAATTTATTTTCTCATACCATTGTTTTTACTTAAATAAAATTATTGATGACTTCAGGAGAGAGAAATGTAAAAATGTTTAAATTTTCTTTTACAGCTCACCATTGAGACACACTGATATTCTTATTTTGTTCTATCAGGTGTGGTAGTTAAAGCTCTGTGTGTAGATAGAATGCCTAATACTATGTTTTTCTGTATTATAGTACTCAATTCTGGAAGTTCGCTATTACTGGAGCAGAGAACAATTCTGAATTGAAAGTTTGGTCTTGTGAGTCCTGGACATGTCTTCAGACAGTTAAATTTAAACCTAAAGACCAGAATAAAGGTATTGTGCTCAAAGCTGGTCTGGACCTTGGAGCAGGACACTTACTCCTTTCTGATATCTATAATAAAGTGAGTACTTAGTTGATGTGTAGGTAAATATTTATAATCGTAAGCAGGGTGAGTGCTTGTTGACTATAATATCCTTGAAGTAATGATAACTGTGTGTTTTCAAAATATTTTGTCAATGAAATGACAGGTCTGAATATGTGCGACAGAAATCATGATATACCCCCACTGGCGTGAGATCACTCCATGTTAACATTCTATATTTTCTTAATATCAAACGTTGCCTCACCATCATTCCCAAAATCCCTTAACATGAAAACAAACCTTACATCTGCAGAAAGAACTGCAGTCCAGCACCTAAAAATTGATCCCAACCTTATAATGCGCCCTGCTAACAGAGGGTCCACCAATGTGGTTTTATACCACAGCAATTACCTGATGAAGGGACTCTCAGATTCATCCACCTACAAACCCTGCCCAGTGACGTCATTCCAGAAATCCAACAGGATCTCCAGTTCTTCAAATCCTCAGGCCCATTCCAGAATGCCTCCCCTGTGAGTCTCATCTCTCCTCACCCCTTCCACTCTCTTCATTCCTATCTTACACATTCTCCCTAAAGTCCATAAACCAAACCACCCAGGGAGCACTACTGTGGCCAGTTACGGTGTCCCGACTGAGGGGATCTCTGCTCCTGTGGATCACCACCTACAGAAACTATTACCTGTAATCTACCCCCTATATAAAAGATACCAATTGTTTCCTTCACAGACTATTCACAGTTACTGTTCTTTTACCACATGGCACCCTGCTCAGCATTGTTGTTGCCTCCCTCTACACCCACATCCGTAATTCCAATGGCCTTGCCACTATTGTACATGAACTTTCTCAACGCCCAACTGACTAAACCTAAGACCTCCTTCCTGATCACTGTGATCAACTATATCACCACCCGCAATTACTTAACCATCGAAGGCATCACGTACAAACAAATGCAGGATACAGAAATGGGCACTGAGTGGCACCATCCTACGCCAGTCTATTCATGGACCATCTGGAGGAATCCTTCCTAACCACTGAGAATCCCAAACCCTTCACCTGGTGCAGATTCATTGATGACATCCTCTTGATCTGGACTGAGGGTGAGGACACCATATCCATATTCCTCCAGAACCTCAACACCTTCTTCCCCATTCGCTTCACCTGGTGCTCCTGAACCCAATGAGCCACATTCCTCGGTGTTGACCTCCACCCCAAAGATGGCTACATCATTACCTCCATCCATACCAAACATACCAGTCAACAACATACTTCCACTTTGACAGCTGCCGCCTATTCCATACAAAGAAATCCCTTCCATACAGCCTATCTACATGTGATGAACAATCCCCCTCCATTCATACCAGGCATCTCCCAGAGGCCCTCACAGTCGAAATTAGTCTCCCAGTGTTGTATAGAAAGAGATCTCCCATGATTTGTCTCTCCAGTCACTTACCACCTCCCACATTTTCACCATCTGGCTACAAAGGAGCACTCTGTTCGTGACACAGTCCCTCCCAGGACTGGAGCTACTTAATCAAATTCTCCACTATGGTTTCGACTACCTCTCTTTGTGACCTGAAATGAGGAATATCCTACCCTCTATCCTTCCTGTCCCTTTCACAGTGGTGTTCCGCCACCCACCGAACCAATGCGATATCCTTGTCCACTCTACTCCACTTCTTCTCCCAACCTCTCGCCAGATGGCTCGTATTCTTGTAACAGATCTAGACGCAGAACCTGTGGCATACCTCCTCCCACCACCACCTACTCCAGTCCAGTTATAGGCATCACCTATCCCATCAGAGACAAGGTTACGTGTAAAAACAGTCATGTGATCTACAAACTAAGCTGCGAGAGAGAGAGAGAGAGAGAGAGAGCGTGTGCATAAGCACATATGCGCGCATTCGTTGATGAGTGCATATGCAGGCATGCGCTACTTTAGGAGGTGGTCTTTTGGTGAAAGCTCAGATGTATTGCAATTTTTTGTTGTACCTATTTGCGACTCTTAAGTCTCCTCTATATGTTGAGTAACAATGTATTCTTTTAATAATATTGTCATATTCTGTCTCAGGCTTTCCATTACTTAATTTTGTATGTGCTATGTTCAGTAAAGATACAGCTGATGGTGAGGTTCGGTCTTGAAGATCCGGCCGAGAGAAACTGAAGTGAAAGGTTAGTTTTAACACCACAATACTGGTCCTACGTGGAGATAGTTTGCCTGTGTCTTCCTCCAAACTTTCAGCTGACTTAACAAGTCACTTGTAAGGGGACCTATAGTTTGATGTGAACTTGAAACCAATGTCGAGGCATTTTCACATGTACAAATCATTGACAAAGTTGAAAGATTGAACCCTTAACCTTCAAATTTGTAGTTTCCATCCACTGTCCTCATAAGTGCAGAGTGAACAAGCCCAGTTTCAATGAATTTTAAAATGTTTCTAGACTCTGTCCTCTTCTCTATCATGGAAAGTATTTTTCTTCCATGCTAATCTTCTCTGTATCGTTCAAATTTTAGTATATGTACTGCCTAAAATTAATTTGTTAACTAATGTAATCGTTTTTGTGATTTGCACATCCTATAGCTGTGAATGGAAGTGCAGTTTCTCATTTCTATTTCTTCTTATACAATGCATTCCACCTATAGGAGTGTTTTCATTCTTCATTTCATGGAACTACAATGTACAAAGGTTTTCAGTGAATCTTAAGCTTCATCATTTAGGAAGGCAGAATTTTTTGTGATATATCATAGAAAGAAAACAGCTCCAAATTAATTTTTCAGGTAACACTATCACAGACTGTTTAACATTTTCTCTTTCAGTGCTTATCAGTTTTTTTTCTAACCATAATCACACTAGATTATCATAGGTATATGAAGTTGTAACTTCGTACTTCACTTATCAACAGAATGTGGTGGTAACAACTTCCTTTTTTAACATCTAACGATTATTTACTGTTATTACTGATTATTCTCTTTCGCATGACAGGTTTCAGGGAAATAATCTGCATTTTTGAGTGTGTTTTTATTATTTTGTTGTAAGTTCTTTCCAGTGCAAACATGCGAAAAACCCTTCATTATTGTTGCTTTGTATCTTGCAGGTACTGGTTTATGGGAAGTATGTGCAGAACAAGAAGCCTCAATAAAAACATATTTTCTCGTATTTGCTTTAAAACAAACTCTTCAGAATGGTGCAGTGGTTCACATAAAGCAAGCACCACATTTAATTTGTCAGTGTAATGAAACACCAATTTGAAAATAGAAATTACTTCCCAAAACGTATCACACATCACCATCATACTCCTAAACATCATTCACACTCATCATCATCCATTTGTAATTAACTATGGATATAGGCCTCTTTTAAACTTTGCCAACAGGTTATGATTGACAGCTTTTCTCATTTAAATTTACTCTACTGGTTTCTTTATGTTGTCAACTCTCTTCCATTATGACATCTCCAGGTCTTTTATTGTAATAAGGAATTCAGCACAATCTTGGTTCATCATTCCATCTCCCTCTATGTCCAGCCCATCTCTGTTTCAATTTTGTAAAAGTTGTTTTTATGTCCTGTCATACGTTAATATCAGGTGCTATGGAGAATAAAAGTTTTTGGAGATGAAAATGTAAAAAAAACTGACTTTTTCTATTTTCATCCATTAATGTCTTCTGACATTGTTTTCTGCAGTAACTCTTCATTGAGAGAGAAAAACTGCTTTTTGCACAGAATTGTGTAATAAGGATAATGTGCAGTATCCACTCTAGAACCACTTGTAGACAGCTCTTTAAGCAATTGGACATTTGACAACAGCCTGAAGTACATTTATTCCCTTACGGTGTTCGTTGTCAACAATCAGTCACAGTCTGAAAACAGGAACATTAATAAATATAATACTAGAAGGCCTTAGTGTGGTATAGAACGGAGTGAAGTTTTTAGCCATAAAAATCTTTGACCACTTATCCAATCTACATCTACATTCATACTCTGCAAGCCACCGCACACTGCATGGCAGAGGATACTTCTCATTGTACCACTCAAGTATGGAGTGTGGAAAGAATGATCATTTGAATGCCTCTGTGTGTGCTGTAATTGTTCTAATCTTGTCCTTACAGTCCCTCTGTGAGTGATACTGAGGGGGTTGTATTATATTCCTAGAGTCAGCATTTAAAGCCAGTTCTTGAAACATTTTAGCAGACTTTCTTGGGATGGGTTGTCTGTTTCCAACAGCCTGCCAGTTCAGTTTTTTCAGCATCACTGTAATGTGTTTCCAAGGATCAACAAACCTGTGACCATTTGTACTGAAATTCTCTGTATGTATTTTAGTCCTATCTGGTACCAGTACCACACACTTGAGCAATATTCTGGAATGTGTTGCGCAAGTGTTTTGTAAGCAATCTCCTTTGTAGACTGATTGTACTTCCCCAATATTCTTCCGATAAACAGAAGTCGACCACCTGCTTTATCCACAGTGATTTGTTTATGTACTACATGAATATTTCCATTGCTTATTGGGTAACTCTAATGTTTTGAACTTTTTGTGTGTTTAACATCGATGTTTCATGTACTAAGTGAGTATATAGACTTTGACACATTGGAAATTTGATTTTGAATATAGTATTCAGTCCCAGAAATGAGCTCCAAGCTGTTTTTACCTTCCTGTTTGTTTCTTTAAATATCCATTGCAGTGGCAACCGGCAATCATGTGCTAATGTGCTGCAGCCCTCTGTAAGTACTACACTTAAATTATGCCATTTCTCTTCAACTGTGAGCCAGGAATCACATTAAAAGAATTTCTATTTCTCTCCAAATATGTGCTGGTATGCAAATAAGCCAGATGAAAACATATGTTGTAGCCCTCTCTCCACTATAATTATAAATCTGTGTTGTGTGCTAAAACGGTCAGCCATGCTACAATAAACTCAGAGAAGGGAGGTAGCTGTTTGTTTTAGACTGTGCATGCCTTGATGTGACATCATCCCTTCCATCACTATGGGTGCTATGTTGCTCGCAGCACCAGATCAGTATTTTTATTTATTTATTTATTTAATTTTTTCAAAGTGCATATAAAGTGTTGTGCAAACAACATGGTGAATTCCGTAGGTGATCTGAGAAAGAGGCCCTTTTCCATTATATCTTTAGAGGAGAAAGCGAGTAGAAGCAGGTAATCGTGCCTTCAAGTACCTAGAATATTTTACCTGCGTGATCCACAGGAAAAGGTTAAATACTCTCCAAAGATTTGCGCATGGAATATGAGGAATTTTTGGCAGTAGTTGACATATTGGTGTTGTGGCCTAGTGGTGAAGTTGTTGGCTTGGGCTCAATTCCCGCCATTACCATTGGTATTTTTATTTTATTTTTTCCATTTTATTTTATTCCTTGCAGTGGTAAAGTATTAACTATAAAATTTAAATATGTTCAAATTGTGGAGTTTATATATGTAAAATTAATATATTCAGTTTAGTTATGAATTGAATATATTAATATTACGCTTGTAACTTAAAATTCTGTAGGTGGTAGTAAAAAAAGTGTATGAGGAAATTTGGTATGAATGTATGAAGAGTTGGATATGCAGGTGTGAAATTCACAATGAACTTTTTTGCTTTCCATGTTTGTTACTCAGGAACAGTGATGTTGGGGGTACAGGGGAGTGAAGGATCAAGGAAATATTAAAATATTAACCCTTTGAGAGTCAGCAATATGAAAAAAATATAATTTTAATTTTTTTATAAAATTAACATTTATTGTCATCGTAAGCAAAGAATAGAACAAGAAAGTGTCACAAAGTAAACAAACAATTCTTTTATGGAAGTGGTTTCACTATGGAGCCACTGGGACATTCAGTTATCTACCTATCACAAGCTCAGAAATTCTGCCACGGGAGATTCACGACTTACAGGAATATTTGGTGCAACTTCTTCAGAGAAGTTGTTCGCAGCTGCTAATTTGTGTGATGTTAACCATCTTATATGTGTATTTATCATAGTATGATCATCTTCACTATCATCAACAACTTGTCATGAATTGCATTTACAGTGAGTAGTTCAGGACCTGCCAAAGAAGTTGAAGTTCTGGGTCACTTTCTGCCTCGGATTTCTGTACTCCCAAATCACTGGGAATGCTGTCTTCTTTAAAAGATGGACATTTAGATCATGTGCGACATCTCAAAACTTTCGCAAACTCATAATGCCTATAACAAATTATAGTCCTAAATAGCAAGTGAAAAGTGGGCCTAAAATTTAAGAAATTTATATCCACTTGAAGAATGAATTATAAAAGTATGTACACCACCAGTGGGTTTTTGTTAAAGCTACTCAAAAGAAATGTCAGTGATATCCTCAACATGACCATTACGCAAAAACTACTTGCCAATTAAATTAAGTAACTAAAATTTGTAGTCACAAATTTTCTGCAATCATGTAGCAGAAACTCCACACTGGCTGCTGCTTTGAATGCTGTAAGCAACTGCTGCATTGAACTATATTCGTAGAAGTGCATCAGTGTATGTCTTGGAGTCGTCTTGCATAACATTGATGATTTCAAATGAAAGGCACTGGGACTTAAAAAAAAAAAAAAAGTGCTTTGAGGCCAAAACCACTGGGACTCGAAAGAGTTAATAAATTAACATAGGAGAAATCATAAACACATAAACAACATACTTGATCTTAGTGCATTAGATAAAGCTAATATCACAACAATATTAACTCACACCTATCATAATGATACAGTGAAACACAATCTGTTTACGCATAGAGGATGAGGAATTTTTGAGAAGTAATTGGCATGTGGGTGCCATGGTGCAGTGATAAAGTGCACAGATTGGCAATTCGTTGTCTGTGGTTTGATTCGTGCTACTGTAATCTTTCACTCCCCACCCCCTGCCCTTGCAATGTCCTAAGTACACAAATTCAACAGTCTTTACTGTTTTCCCATCAGCATACTGACTGTATTATTTTGGTCTTACTGTAATTAATCTTCAGGCTTACCGTCATACTGGCTCAGTTCTGTTCCTCAGTAATTTGCTGGAGTTACAAAGGGTTCTAGGAAAGTTTCGTGATACAGCTTTGTTTATTTAATTTTTTTTGAAGTAATTTCCGCCACATTGAATACACTTCTCCATCCTCCAAAATCAGTCCCTAAACCAGTTCTCCCAAGTTTCTGAAGAGAATATGGCACACTTGACGTCCCAAGAACTTAGGAAGTCCTCATCACTCGAAAACTGCACTCCTTTCAGCTTCATTTTCACATGTGGGAACAGTGCAAAGTCACAATGAACAATGTCTGGACTGTAAGGAGGCTGCTGAAGACGTTTCGGTTCTGCACCCCGTAAATATTCGGTGCATGCTTTGACATGGTGAGCTGGAGTGTTGTCTTGATGGAGGAATAAAGTGTCCATTCTTGGATTCGGCTGCAGATTCTTCAAAGATTGGATGACTTGGGGCAGGCGCTGCTCAGTGTACCACGTAGCTGTGACTGTCTTCTGTGTGTCCAAAACAACATGCTACCAATTCCACTCCATCTGAAAAAAAAAGGCTATCATTTTCTTCTTTACTGATCAGGATTTTCTGACAGCTATGGGTGTGTCATCATCTTCAAAGACCCTAACTTCATTTTGAGTCTTAGTTGACACATCATAATATAAGGGTAATTCCAAAAGTAAGGTCTCCTATTTCTTATAAGTACATAGACCTGTTTATTTCTACAATGGTTTACATCAGTTTACAGCTTGAACATTTAGCTATTTTTCGACATAATCACCATTTCTGTCAATGCATTTTTGTAGACGCTATGGCAGTTTTTGAATGCCCATGTCATACTGGCTTGTTGCCATGATGATGTTCAGAAAGTTATGAACCTCTTCTTTCACCTCATAGTCGGAACCTCTTCTTTCACCTCATAGTCGGAGCTGAATCGCTTTCCGGCCAAGTGTTCTTTTAAACTAGGGAACAGGTAATAGTCACTGGGTGCCAAGTCAGGACTTTAGGGTGGGTGAGTGATTATGTTCCACAGAAACTGTTGCAGGAGAGCAACGGTTTGCCGAGCGATGTGTGGGCGAGCGTTGTCATGGAGAATGTGTACGCCCTTGCTCAACATTCCTCTTCTCCAGTTCTGAATTGCCCGTTTGAGTTTTTTCGGTCTCTCAATACCTGTCGATGTTAATTGTGGTCCCAGTGGGCATAAAGTCGACAAACTGTACCCCTTTCTGATCCCAAAAAACAGTTGTCATGACTTTACCGGCAGACTGTGTTTGTTTGAATTACCATGGCATTGGCGAAGAAGGATGCCGCCACTGGCGTGATTGTTGCTTGGTCTCAGGTGTAAAGTGGTATGCCCAGGTTTCGTCACCCATGACAATTTAGTCCTGAAAGTTGTCCTGTTCGGCTGCAAGGTGGTGAAGAAATGCGCAGGAAGCATCAACTCGTTGCCGTATGTGGCCCTCAGTCAGCATACGTGGCACCCATCTTGCGCTCACCTTCCGGGAGTTCAGTGTTTCTGTTAACATTCTGTGAGCAGTGCTTTGGGAAACCTCAGGAACCAACGTGCAGAGATCATCCAGGGTGATCTGTCGATCTTCACACATGCTTTGCTCAACCATCAACACTGTCTCCTCAGAAATTGACAGTCTCCCACTTCTTTGTTCGTTGTGAATTTCAGTCCGACCAGCTGCAAACTCTCTACACCACTTACGAACATTTTTGACATCCATGCACAACTCACCATTCACATGTCAGACGGTGATGGATCTCAAATAGCACAGTGCCCTTTGCGTTCAAAAACCGAATAACTGTGCACAATTCGCACTTGGCGGTAACATCCAACCGGATCTCCATTCTCAACGGTTGCCAAGCCAGGACTGAGCGCCTCAGCATGGCGTGTGCATGTTTACACACAACACTAGAAACTCTCTTCATAACAGCTTGACCAACTGCCACACAGAGTTCTGTACTTATAAAAAAATAGAAGACCTTACTTTTGGGATTACCCTCATAGTACAGCCAAGTTTCATCACCTGTCACAATGTTGTTCACATACTGAGATTGTCCCTTAGAAACCTTCTTTAACATCTCCAAGCACCAAGTCACGCATCATGTTAACTGCTCTTCCATCAGTCTATTCAGCACCCAGAGATGACAAAGTTTCTTTACTTGCAACCGATCATGCAGACTCGAATGAATTGCTGGTGCATTTAGCCCTAAGGCTCAATGTTTTCTTCCATAACTGATGATCATGACTTCCCCATCCTCTCAGCATCCTCCAGAGCCAGATTTCCTCCTTGGAATTCTCTGTACCACCTGAATATAGTTTTATGATGTGGACACACATCAAGTGCAAGAGTCGTTTCTTCAATGCACTGGTCTATGTTTGAACCATGTGGAAAGCTGTACCACAAAACTGCCTGAATTTCAAGACATGATTACAGTGGCATAACAAGCACTTCAAACTAGCCCTGCTAGTGAATGACTTTGCCCACAGACTTGGCACAGTGGCTACAATGCCAGTATGAAGTAGTCTCAGAAGACAGCAACAATCGGGCTCTTGTGATTTATTGTTGTGTCGCATTGCAAAAAATTTCCATAACCCTTTGTATTCTGGATCCAGAGGAAAAAAATTGCATCTGCAAATTGAAAACTGTCCAGAATAGATCTGTTTATGTAGTTTTCTTCAAACCAGTTTCTTGATTTCAAGACAACAAACAAAGCTATAGAAAATCATTGTAATCGAATGGAAACTGTAGCTTTGTTGTTTCTTCAAAACAGCAATGTAAGTAGGTGCTATTCCTTATCAAGTTCTGCCAGCATAGATTTTATTTGACAGTCCAGTGCTTTCTCGTAGTCTATTAACACCAGTGAAAGCAGTAGATGACATTTGTTGCTTCTGCCTTTAACTTTGTTATGAAACTGTTGATGGTCCATTTTTCTACACCCATTTCTGAATCAGCTTGGTCATTTGCCTGGTTAAAGACCAAGAGCAAGGATTTTTGTAAAAAATTTATATACCAGTGACAAAAGATGAATGGGCTTGTAATTCTTCAGGTCTTACCTGGTCTCTTTCTTATGGATTTAAACAATTCACCGTAAAGGAAAATGTGGTCTGTATGTGCAGTCAGCTAATTTAGACATTTGTTATTTTGAAGCTTCTAAAATAAAAACATACTAATATGGAAACATTGTAAAATATTAAAAGATATAATAACAGTTGTTACAATCCTGGCAAAAGCTGTTTCCTCTAGTTCCATGTGGTTAACCATGTTTGGTGTGGCATATAAATCAAATTACTATTCCAGATTTGAAGCCACATTTGACATAATCCGTATTCAACATTATTATTTAAGAAATTTCTCCATGTAAAGAACAAATATTTGGGGTCCGAGAAGTTCATTTAAAAGATGTTTTATGCAGGGTGTATACGACCCGGGACATCCAGGAAAAACCCAGGAATTTTTTCAACCGGGAAAAATCTGGGAATTTTTCATTGTTTTAGTTTTCAGTTAAATTTTTGTAATTTTGACTGGTAAGATCCGTTACTCTAACAAAGGATATTTCTGTATCGCGCTACTGCAGAATAATACTGCAGCATTAAAACATGAATGAGAGAAAAAAACTAAAATAAAACTTAAATTGCAAAGGAAATGTGCCATATAAAATAACACAATGCTCGTACAAGTGTCTGCCAACAGCAAAATGTGTCAAACGCTTTTGGAAGACTATGCAATGCTTCATAACAACAAATTGCTTTCAATGAGCGTGACGTCACAACTGTTTACATTAGACTCATTTAATCAGTTACGAGTGGGCTCATGCACACGCGCAGTTGAGTTGCATATGAGTGCTTCACCCACTTCTGGCTACAGAAATGTGGCTGTTGGCTGTGTAAGCAGCAGTAGCAGCAACCAGCCACATGGTACCCGGAAAAATTTTACTGACGTGCCCAAGCTGCCAGATTCACGCGTGTGCAGCAGGCCCGGATCTAGTGGGGAGTGAGGGCAAACCGGGGTATCTGAACCGGGCGGCAATTTCGGGGGAGGGGGCAAATTCATATTCTTGAGGAAAAAAAACCTTGTTTCACAAAGCACCTAGCATCCAGCGCATGTCGGTCTATCGATTATTCATATGATTTTGAAACACACCACTACTGGTTTTTGAACACATTCTAAGTTGATTTCTGAATGAATTATAAGTTGATTTTTGAAAGCGTGCATAGTGTATATAATGTCTCTGCCAGGGGAATCCTCGTCACATCTAGAAATAAACTTTCCTGCAGACAAAACGGGACCGGGCTATACGAGCCGAGTAGAATAAAGCCGAACCGGCGAATGCCAAGTGCTGCTTGTTTATGTGGTTGATTCAGTTTGCGAATGTTCAGCGTTGTTATAATTACTAGCGAAATCCATAGATACAGACTACCTGAGTGGAAATAAACGACTAACCTATTACCTATTATCTTCTCGGTGTATCCAAGAAAGTGAAATTTTTTGGCCAGATTGCTACGTGAGACAGGGCCAGTTGTAGACACTGGCTAGCAGCCGCTTAAGTTCCATTCCGGGAGCAGTGCAGAAAACGCATTGTACGAACAAGTAATAACGCATAACTGGAGAATAATCGCTGGATAACTAAACCGGTGATTGTGGCAGGGTTAGTGAAGTTAACTGGAGGAGGAGTTTTGACAGTGGTAGGAATAGTTACAGAATTAGTGATGACAAGACTGTTTGTTAGAATGGGGAAGGAGAAGAAACGGGGACGTCACACAAATTATGGAAGAATATGACGATTCCAAATTTATACAGAAATTTTGTTCTACTACTTCTTGGTCTCGTGCATGAGAAACTGGAGCGTATGAATGAAATGTGAAACTATTTCCTAACATAAAGCTTTTTGCTTGTAGTAGGCCAAATAGATATTTCGTATTGGTACTTCGTGAATTATATTCTGTCATATTATAAAAATGATCATTATTGCCAAAACAGTCTCGCATATTTGGTGTGTGTTAAAATTGCTGAAATATTAGAAAGCACACAGTGACAAAATAGATGTAATCAGATCGAGAAACCACACTAATCTTGGGTACTATTTGTATTAACAGCTTTTTCAGTATTAGACAATGACATTTCTATTTTTCATGTAGCAAAATGTTTAACAAAAATTGATAAGGTAATAGTACTTTCGCAGAAAGGAAAGCATGCCATGTAAAACTGTAGCAAGATTAGAGAGAAAAATCGCTAGGACCTAAGGATTGAAGAAATGTGTACTGTCTTGCCTGTCTCTTGTCTTTACTGGTTTTGGGTTCCTATATTTAATTTTATGTTGCACAGAAGAGCAAGTTATTAGCTAATAGGCAATAAAGAGTCCACTTTTTCTGAAGAGTTCTTGTTCTCCTGGTTACAAATAATCCTATCCAGCATTAATTGTGAGGGGCTTTTTACAAAAAAGAAAGGGGGGGGGGGAGGAGGATGTCAAACCGGCCGACTGGGAGCAGGAGAGGTGTTACATGACATTTTAATTACCGTATTTACTCGAAGCTAAGCCGCACTCGATTCTAAGCCGCACCTGAAAAATGAGACTCGAAATTCAAGGGGAGTGAAAAGTTTTAGGCCGCACCACCAAATCTAAACAAAGTTGGTCCATTGTAATATGAGACACAAATTAGGTCGAATGAATGACAATACAGCTACAGTAGTTTGGTTCGAGTCGTTAGCTTAGCAGTTAAGCTTTACCAGGTAGCCATCGCTATGCGTCAGGCCCTCCGTCTGTATTTATACGGGTACCCTTCCTTTTTCACGTGCTTCCTCTGGTTTGAATCGATTGCTTATTTTTCTTTGATCTGATAAGTGCTGTTCTCTTTGTTATAGGTGTTTACATCAGTCTAAGCTGAAAATTCATTACTGTGCTGTGTCGTGCATTGTTTGTCGCATTCTGATAATGAGTGTTTACGACCTGTCGCCACTCTTGGCATGGCTAACGTTTGTGCGCACTACCGCTGCTTTCAATTAAAAAACAAAAGAGAGGAATTTTCTCATTAGCAAAACAATAGCAAGAGACTGCTATTTGTTGTTACTTACACTGCTGCTTTCTTCGATAATCATCAAGAAGCAAATAATAGACTGCGTATGATAGAAATTGTTTTGAACGAGAGTTTAGCGAAAATTTTTCTCCGTTTGAAAATCTTTGCAGACGCCTCTTTAGTACATTACATTCTGCACAGAAATCAGAGTCATCTTAGATTTAAAACTGTAGTCAATTGCCGTGCTTCATTTCTGATTGTACCACTATTATGCATAAGAATAATACGAAAATAAGCATGACACGATATGTATATTCTTCCGCGTTTGCTGTTGTCTAACTCTAGTTTCGTAGTTTATTAGGCAGACAGGATTTAAATGAGATAGCAGCAAACACGAAACAATACATGGCAAAATGTTTATATTCGTATTATTCTTATGGTGAAGAGAATACTGCATGTGATTCACAATACATAAAAGTTCCTATTAGCAATCATCTCACAGGTAGGAAAAAATTCAGAACGTAGAGGTGGCCATACTGACAAACATCCCAAACAGTCTTGCCAGTTGGATTTTTGTAGTACATTGAAATGCTGCTACATTCAAAGATGAACAATACGGAATTTGTATTTACTTCATCGGATAATGTATGAAAATGCAGTGGTCGAAACTCGGAGCGGAGAAAAAAAGCTCATCTTCCACTTTTTTTTTAATTTATTTACTGACTCAGAGATTTTGGCGCCAATATGTATCTTTGTGTAGCGCTACATATATTCGATGGCAGAACTTAGTTGTGGCGGCACCTACCAACATTTTTCAGAACTTCCGCTTACTTTGCACTCGATTCTAAGCCGCAGGCGGTTTTTTGGATTACAAAAGCCGGAAAAAAAGTGCGGCTTCGATTCGAGTAAATACGGTACTACTGTCTTGAAATAGTTTGATGGCATCCACTAAAAAATATGCATGTTTGAGTTCCACAGAGCGAAATACAGTGACATGCAGTATAACAATGTTGTTTGAAGATGCGTGGCACCTCACGGCATGCTTAAGACCAAATAACGTGTCTTACATTTTCTCGAAGATATATCTTTTATGTATCAGACTCTTCAGAAAGATGTGCACTACAAAACGAACTTATTTTTGAAAAGTATATATATATATATAAAAAACAAAGATGATGTGACTTACCAAACGAAAGCGCTGGCACGTCGATAGACACACAAACATACACACAAAATTCAAGCTTTCGCAACAAACTGTTGCCTCATCAGGAAAGAGGGAAGGAGAGGGAAAGACGAAAGGATGTGGGTTTTAAGGGAGAGGGTAAGGAGTCATTCCAATCCCGAGAGCGGAAAGACTTACCTTAGGGGGGAAAAAGGACGGGTATACACTCGCTCGCGCGCGCACACACACACACACACACACACACACACACACACACACACACACACACACACACACACACATATTTAAAGACCTTTAAATATGTCTGCTTGTGTCTGTATATGTGTTGATGGATATGTGTGCCATTTAGAAGAATTTCGATCCCAGAAGATTAGAGATTTATGTCGGTATTAAAAATTTTGCTGGCGTATTTGTGTGATGTATCTTAAAGTGTAACATGCGCTAAACAGATCAACATAAGTGAAAGCTTAGCTTCTCTTGTAGCTTATTAATCTTAGAAACAAATATTATATGCGAAAGCTTTTCTTTTCTTCTAGCAACACTATGTATATTAACTTAAACCATTTACTTTTCCTGTTGGTGGAATTAGAATTTATACTTTCGTAATATGAAAATATGCAGCGTACGTGTTGCTGCACATCAAAGATCTTTCCAAAACGTGTTTTCTCCCCCTGAGTGTCGTTTTCTAAAGTGCTGGGAAATTCTACACTGCTGTATAAAACCATATCCTATCTAAGGATAAGTTTTGCAGTTTCGAGGGAAAGTACAATGTCACTTAACATGGCAAAAGCGTATTTTCACCCGGGAGAAAATGTGTTTTTAACCGGGAGATATGGGAAAAGTCCGGGAATTTTTTCTCCTTGTCCGCGTATACACCCTGTTTATTGTATTTGTAATTTAGATTGCTACTCACCATAAAGATGACATGTTGCATTGCAGACAGGCACAGTGAAAAGACAGTCACACATTTAGCTATCAGCCAAAGCATTCGTCAGAAAAGGAAAAACGTGCACACGCACCCCTCTCACGCAAACATGGCCAATGAACTCTAGCTCCAGCAGCTCGGATGGAATCGGTTACAGTTTAGCCTGTGTGGGTTTTAGGTACTAGGCACAATGGAGATGTCATCCCAAATGGGAGGGCTAAACAATAAAGAATGTCACAGAATTTCATAATGTATTTAACACAAATCAATCAACATGCTGCATTTGCTCATTCTTTATAGTGCAAACTTTAGAACATCTTATGCAAAATGAATGTTGCTGGCAGTCTCCAAATGTGCCTAGTTTTGTTGTTGGGCAAGCATATTGAGAGCAGCAGACATGATTTTTCTTTTGTATCAGATTTTGCAGTGTGATATCTTGAAGTGTTGTTCATTGTAAGTTTCCCTTTTTCTGTCACTATTACTGAAAACCAACACCCAGTATTGTCAAAATCAGATATGAAGAGTAGATGCAACATCAGCCCAGTTAAAACTAGAGCAATTTGTTTTGAAGTCTCTTCCTTTTAATTCTGTTGGATGTTGCACCATCATAACCCTGACAATGTTCCAAGGCATATTTACATTTTATTGATCAGAATAGTTCATTCAACAGGGAACAAAGGTAGTTCTTTAGTTCAACAGTGCAACATTCGGAAAGCATCCTAAATGTATTGTATTGAATAATGTCAGTAAGTTTCCATCTAATTGGTAACTAGTCCCTATAACTGCTAAATGGTTGTTTGCCATCTATTTTACTAATACAGTTATTTGTTCCCAGGTATTGTATATTTTCCAAATAAGTAAAGACAAGCTGGACAGTGTCGCATATATTTCTTCAGCTTCAGAAATGTTTCTTTCATACCCAATTTTGAGCTTTGGCATTGTTGATGCTGGTTTGAGGCACGTTAAAAGTGTAAGTTCATCGAGCCTGGATGAGATTTGCAATGGTAAGTTTAGTAAATAATTATTAAATTCTGAACAGAAAGAGTATTTTTTCCCATGGATTGAAATTTATTCGTGTGTTTTGATTGTAACTTGTAGAATAATTTATACATACTGCTCCCTACCCCTTGTCTCATTGCTCTTATCTCTGTAATAGACCTACTTGCAAGACCTGTACCATACATCCTCCCACCACCACCTACTCCAGTCTGGTCACAAGCATCACCTATTGCGTCAAAGGCCTGTGAAGGCAATTACGTGATCTAAAAGTTAAGCTGCAACCACTGTACCACATTCTATGTGGGCATGACAACCAACAAGCTTTCTGTCCAAATGGCAACTGACAAACAGTCGCCAAGAGGCAGCTGGACGATCCAGCTGCTGACCATGGTGCCCAACACAACGTTTTTCACTTCAGTGAGTGCTTCAGTCTGCATCCCCTGGGTCCTTCCTAACACCACCAGATTTTCGGAAATGCACAGATGGGAACTATCCTTGCAATGTATACGTTCTCTTAATCCTGCTCACCTCTTCATTAATTCCTGTCCTTTACCCGCCTATCCCCTTCCCTGCACCCACTCGAGCACCATACAACCTTCCATTCCTCCAACTCATTCAGTCTTTTTACTTCTCTTCTTGTCTGCTCCCTTCATCATTAAAGAAAATTTCAAAATAGCATACTTCAAAGGAATAGACGACATTTTGTTACAGTACACTAAATCAACACATTAAAGTAATCATCTAGAATATACAGCATAGGCAAGTTGAAAAAGAGAATAATGGGGAGAAATGTGCTTGCTGCCTCCAGCCTCTCACTTGCCGCCCCCCCCCCCCCCTCCCACCCTCACTGTGGAGCTCTGACCTCATAAAGGTGATAAATCACAGTTTCATCAGTGAAACAACTTATTTGATTTTCGAAACAATTTTTATTTTTTGTATTTGTACAGATGTGCTGCAACATAAAAATTTGTTACTTGCAAAAACGTGCAAAAGCCATTTCCATACATTTTAAATTACTATTGATTCCGTACTTGACTATAGAGCTCAAAACCGGGTATGCGTAAGGCTACAGCCTCAAGAGCATGTCTATCATGTGCATTTGTGTGGGAATTCATGCAACACATGTTGCTCTGTCAGTGTAGATCACACATGCACTTCTCCCGCACAGTGTAAAGGCCAGGGAAAATCCATCAGTAGCGCATTGGTGCAAGCTGCGGTAACATTTACTGTGCGCACTTATTGTTGTTATCAACTATGAGAGGAATTTCATTGCATAAGAACCTCTTCCTTGCCTTGTGCGCTGCCATAGTTGTCTACTGGCATTGATGAATTTAGAAAAACACTTGCAATTTTTAATTAATGATCAATTTTTTAATATTGAAGAAAATCTGCAGCCATTCACCAACCATTTTTAATGGATCAAATCAAATTTTACAGGTCTCTGGAAACTGGGAATGCAGTGCATTCTCTACATTTCGAGTTTCTTCTAAGCCTATGCACAATTGCTGGCATTACTACACACACATGCACATTCTGATGGACCAAGCAAGGTGGCGCAGTTGTTAGCACACTGGACTTGCATTGAGGAGGACAGCTGTCCAAACCCATGTCTGGCCATCCCGATTTAGATTTTCCGTGATTTCCCTAAATCACTCCAGGCAAATACCGATGTTTCCTTTGAAAGGCCACGTCCAACTTCCTTTTCCATCATTGGCTAATCTGATGGGACTGATGACCTCGCTGTTTGGTCCCCTCCCCCTAAATCGACCAACCAACCTTCAGATGGCAGATGCTAAAAGAGGAATATATGAAACACCGGTCTTTAACTACAGGCTGTCACAAGCACAGCATTATTTAGAAAGTGCATTTGGCACTTTATATAATAAATGGAGAATTTTCCATTGTGTAGTTGATGTTAATGTGGGTGTGGCAGATGCTTTTATTACTAGTGTGCTGTGCACTTGACAATTTTGAGAGACAACATGATGGCTACAATGTTTGATGATACATCAACATGCAGACAGAAAGTATTCCTGCACATGGGACAAAAGTAAGTAATAGTGGCAAAACTACATCAATCATTTTGCTGTTTACTTGGTTTCCACTCAAGAGTCTGCACCATAGTACAAAAGTTACGGTAACATCCTGTAATGAAGATGGAAAAACTGTCTTATTGGCATTTTATTCATGAACACATTTCAGTCTACACTCTGTATAAGTATTGATGAAATATTTACAGTCAGTGCTCATCAAGATCTGATTTCTGCTTGTCATCCATTGCATTCCACTTTTCTCCTTCAGTGGCCACTACAACTGCTTGCCATGATTCTCTTTTTTAATCTCTGTTTTTGCACTCCTTGTACCATGTGTTGTACAGCCATAGATGTTTCTGCACTTTCACAATCATTACTCCACTGTCCAGACACTCCATTTTGACACTTTATAAAGTACATCAAGATGAAACTTCCTGGCAGATTAAAACTGTGTCCTGGACCGAGGCTCGAACTCGGGACCTTTGCCTTTCGCGGGCAAGTGCTATACCAACTGAGCTACCCAAGCACGACTCACGCCCCGTCCTCACAGCTTTTACTTCTGCCAGTACCTCGCCTCCTACCATCCAAACTTTACAGAAGCGCTCCTGCGAACCTTGCAGAACTAGCACTCCTGAAAGAAAGGATATTGCGGAGACATGGCTTAGCTACTCTCCACTGCAGAGTGAAAATCTCGTTCTGGATACATCAAGATGGCTACAATGACAGTAATGCGAGAGTGGTGTAGTCTGTGCGCTAACTCGAGCAGCAAGGTCACACATATATATCATACGTAACACCTGTAGACAGACTCTTCCAGCGACTGTTAAAGCGACTCCTGCAGTGGGCTTGTCAAATCGATGGTGACACATTATGCAGACTCATCTGGAGAGAATTCATTTTTCACTAAACATATTACAGTACACGAAACATTGCAGTTAGTGACTAATATAAATAATGCAAGAAATGGACACCAACAGAATATAGGTAAATCAATGGTCGCTACACTGCGGTGCCTTATATGTAACTGATTAGTAGCTGCTGTTCTTCCCGTTTCCCACACGTGTGGCAAGCACCCAGCATGAAAAACACAGAACGAATGCACCCCAGTGCATTTGTGTTGTGTGAATACAGAAGTTCGTGGGCACACAACATGCAAAAATACGTAGTGTGGCTACCACCATTCAACAAACTGGGGTTTCTATAATGTCAGTGTGAGTTGCTGCGCAAGCGGACATGAAAAACATGCTTGTATGTCTGTGCATTAAGACTAACATTAATGTCAAAATTGCGAGAGATTTTGCTGGAGCAACATTTCAGTTGGAGAAGTCTGATCATGGAACAAGTCGGACCAACTAAAAGTAAGCTGAACTGGACCAAGCTCAGGCAGGCAGGTGCTAGGATTAGTTAGTGAATCAGTAGGCTTTACCAGCACCACCTAGAGAGAAGGCTGTTGTGCGCTCTTATGACGTCGTGCAAAGTGGGCCAGGGTTGACGTGGCACTGAGCTGAAAGAATCGAGATGAACGGCCTGCAATCTTTGTCAAATGGTTTTACGGAATCTGTTCTGTAAAAAAAATTGATTTCTCAAATACTTTTAGCTTTATATGCCAGCTTCATGCTGAAGTGCCCATCATTTCGATAATGGTCATAACTATTGTGGTATTTAACATATGAGTATCACATTTGAGAATGTTGCAATCAAAAATAGGGTTTGCTATGAATTTGTGTTTGGTGCATATTATACATTCTGTTGTTGAGTATGAAATACACAAGAGATTTTGAAATTTTCGTAAAACTTGGGATCAATATCTGCCTCCAATCTCGAAAGAATTGAGCATCTGCAGCAAGTTCACTTTTGATTGCTGGTGTGTGGGAATGAAATATTCGTAACGCCTCTCATATCTCGTAAACTGCTGGAGATACGGAAATAAGATTTTGGCAAATGATACTATGCAAAGAGGAGAGTACTTTGCCATATGGTTAAAATACAGAACTTTATCTATCGCAATATAGCAGAAGCTAAAGGTGGTGTGTGTGTGTGTGTGTGTGTGTGTTTTGCAGTATACATGATAAAACAGGGTATATTTGTGAAAAATACAGTGTGATAAACTTCAGTCTTTCTGGACCAGACAACTATTATTTGCACTCACTTGAAAAATTCTGCACTAACACTGTGTATAATATTAAATTCATCTCCCTTAAGTATCCTAAATGAAATATTGTTTCATTTTGCAGGTTCACATTTGCAAGTTTAGTATAAGTTAATATATAAAAGCAAAGATGAGGTGACTTACCGAACAAAAGCGCTGGCAGGTCGATAGGCACACAAACAAACACAAACATACACACAAAATTCAAGCTTTCGCAACAAACTGTTGCCTCATCAGGAAAGAGGGAAGGAGAGGGGAAGACGAACGGAAGTGGGTTTTAAGGGAGAGGGTAAGGAGTCATTCCAATCCCGGGAGCGGAAAGACTTACCTTAGGGGGAAAAAAGGACAGGTATACACTCGCACACACGCACATATCCATCCACACATGTGTATGTTTGTGTTTGTTTGTGTGTCTATCGACCTGCCAGCGCTTTTGTTCGGTAAGTCACCTCATCTTTGTTTTTATATATAATTTTTCCCACGTGGAATGTTTCCTTCCATTATATTAATATATAAAAGTTAACATTTAAGCCTATGGACATAAAAATTGTATTGCTCAACAGCTTGGGAATTGTTGCATTTAATTCCATGTTCATACACTGCTTGTTTATGTGTTAGCTGTTTATAGAGCTCCCTCAGGAAAGCTGAGTACATTCCCCAAGCAAACTAATCTGTTCTCAGAAACAAAAATAATCTTGCTATGATATTGTAATGTAAATTTTCTTTCCTGTAAAAAATATGGCAGATTTTGAGCATGTAATGACCAGAGTGCAGTTGTTGACTTCGTCACAAGAGTTGCAAAGAACTTCACAAACCTGATTGACAATACTCTACAGATAAAAAAGAATTAGCAACATATGTGTAAGTGAAATTTTAGGTGTCTTCCTGACCATGATGGTCAGCTGTTCAAAATGCATGCTGTAAGCCCAGCAAACAACATTAGTTTTATCAATAGGACTTATATACAAGTCAACAGTGAAAATCTGCAACCTTCAGCAGACATTTGCAGCAGTTGGAATGGGGCAATGTATCAAGCTAAAAATGTCAATAATAAATTTAACCTATTTCTAGATTAATTTGTTCCATTGTTTGAAGCTGTATTTCCCAAGAGAATTTCATTAAGTGTCTACCTAAGTGGCTGCAAGAGACAGTGACTCACTACGGGAATCAAGCTATCCTGTAAAACAAAGGGAATGTTGTATACGATACAAAGAAAAACTTCAGGACAAGGGACACTACAATTCACATTTGCACTTAGTAACTCCAGGGATAGATCAGAATTCACTACTGGTGACTACAGCAAGTTTAATTCTTTGTAATATGTAGACAAATTACTGTGACATGAGAATTGTAGTCCTCAGCATGCTTAAAATAATATAATTATTAATAATTTATGTTAATGTAGGATGTATAAAACACTAGTAGTAATGAACAATAATTTATTTAAGTCAGACATATGTACATGTACTTCTTAAAAAAGCTGATACAAAGTCCAAGGTACAACCTGATTCCATTACAGAAATACGATTGTCACAATTTCCATCTTAAAAGGCAGCAAGCCTTTTCTACATCCAGTGGAAACACAGAATGATTGAATTGTTGTACACATTTGATATATTGTATTTCGTGAAAAATGACAGTTGCAAAACATGCCAGAAGCATACAACAGGTTACATAACCAATCTTACTGTCTATAAAATGTAATAATTGTGACTAAAGGTGACTTATGTTGCTGACAAATGTAGTAACTCAGACAGAGTAATGGAGCAACAAACATTTGTTGGAATGTGTGCACCGTGTCACTGGCATGATGCACTACCGAAGGACATTCAACAAAGTGAAAATGTAGCTAGTCATTGGAAACTAATAAGTAATTTAATAGTTTCCAGAGGTGTTGTGTGGAGTTTGTAGTGAAATAACGACTTGATAAACTTTTGTAATCGTTCGCTCGCTTTTGGTTCTTCAGTTTTCTGTGCGTCGAAATCATTTAGTAAATTTCGTGTTTTACTTTTCAATTGACATTTATTACTGTTTCTAGTGAAATATTTCAGTAAAATTTTCATTCAGTGTTTTAACTCCGCTTAATGTTCCAGTGGCTGTTTGAATTTTTTGGTTTTAGCTAATAATTTTGTGAAATTTTGTTGGTATTGGTATTAGCTGTGGTGTAGTAGTATTAATATGCGTAGTTGCTTTCTTAATAGGCAGAGAATTTAGAGACCATTATTGTTAGTTGTTAAATAGTTCTTCTGGTGTAACTGCACTTTGGTAACATAGACGTATAGTTTTCTCAGTAACTGTAAAATTTTACCATGAGTGAGAAGTGTGGGCTCTGTCGTAGGTTTGTGAGTAGTGGGTTACGGTGTGGGATTTGTTCAAAGTACTTTATTGGGGAAGGGGGGGGGGATGCAGTGGGGAAGCCAGAGGTCGTTTTAGTGAGATCCTCTCGTGGGAATGCAGAATCTGTTGCAGAAATAAGTTGATAAAGGAGCAGGAGCGTAAGATCTGTGCCCTTCAAGTGCAGTTACAATGCGCAAAGGAGGAACTAGATAGGTTGAGGAGGGTGAAATGGAAACTGGCAGTTGCCAAGAAGGCAGCTAGGAAGAGGAGGTATTCAGACAGTTATACTTTGCGTATCTGCAATAGATTTGACCAACTGTCAGAGTTGAGTGGAGAGGAGCTTCGTGTAGCTGTAGATGTAGGGAACATGCAGCAGTCCTCAGCAATTAGGAGGCCTAGGTTAGTTCCAAAGCCTAGCAGAAAGAAGGTTCTGGTGCTAGGTAGTTCTCATGGTAGAGGTGTGGGCCAGCAGTTGCAGGAAGTGTTGGGGAGTGAGTACCATGTCACCAGCATTGTGAAGCCTAGTGCAGGGTTGGCTCAGGTGACTGACAGTATAGGGGAGTTACGTAAGAATTTTATGAAGGAGGATCAGGTAGTGATAGTGGGTGGAGCAGGGAACAGTCTCGATAGGGACGGGGACTATGATGTAGGTGGTGACCTGGTAAAGATAGCCACTCAAACTGGTGGCACTAATGTGCATTTCGTGCAACTGTTTCAGCGTCATGATCGACCTCACCTTAATGCGGCTGTTAGGAGCGTTCACATGGGGCTGGGGAGGGTGCTGATGGCAGAGGGCATGGGTCACATGTCAGTGGTGCCAGTTGGGTCTATCAGTAGATCGGGTTTCACTAGGCATGGCCTGCACCTCAATAGGTATGGGAAGGGGATGCTGGCTAAGCTTATAGGTGACAGTGTGGGGGTGGTGGTGGTGGTGGTGGTGGTGGTGGTGGTGGTGGTGGTGGTGGTGGTGTCACTCATGGAAAAATTCCTATAGTAGTTGGTGTTAGACATGCACCTTTTTTAGATTGACGTCAGCTGGTAGGTACACCTGCTTAAAGGAAGTCCCTCTAACTAAGGGCTCACCTTCCGAGGATGTAATGTTTCCATGTAGAGAAGGAATTAGCATATTTCATCAAAATATAAGAGGTAGTAGAGATAAAGTTAGTGAACTGCTTACAGATGTTGACGATGAAATTATTGGTATATCGGAGCACCACTTAAATAATTTGTCAATTCAGAGTCTTCCTTTACCAGGCTACAGATTAGCTGGCTGTTTCTCAAGGAGTTCCTTCTGGGGTGGGGGAGTGGCTCTTTACGTAAAAAAAAAAAGAGCAGTATTCCATTTGAGTCCATAGATGTATCACGACACTGCACTGAGCAGGTATTTGAATATTGTGCACCAGTAGTTGAATTTAGTGAAACTAAACTTCTAATTGCTGTTGTTTATAGGTCCCCTAACTCAGACTTCAGAGCATTTCTGCTCAATCTAGAGAGGGTTCTTGATTCACTTTGTAGGAAGTACCAGGAGCTAGATATATGTGGTGACTTCAATATAAATTTTGTATATGATGGTGCAAGAAAAATGATGTTGGCAGATCTCCTAAATTCGTATGATCTGTTGCAGATTGTGTTTTTTTCCCCTAGGGTTCAGGGGAACAGTAGCACAGCCATAGACAATATTTTTATTAATTCTTCGTTACTAGATGGGCATTCTTTGAGTAAAAGCGTGAATGGCCTTCCAGACCATGATGCACAAATTTTAACACTAAAAGCCTTTTGTACTCAAACCAATGTCATATTTAATTACAAACTTTGTAGGAAAGTTAATCCAACACAATAGAGTTTTTTAAACCTTGTCAAGGAACAAGAGTGGCAGGATGTTTATAGTGCCGATAACATAGATGATAAATACAGTGCTTTCCTAAACACATTTCTCATGCTCTTTGAGAGTTGCTTTCCATTAGAACATTGTAAATGGGGTACTAGCAGTAATGGGCAGCCCGGGTGGCTGACTAGTGGGATCAGGATATCATGTAGAACAAAGCGGGAATTATATCAAAATGTTAGAAGTAATCACAATCAAGCTACATTAGCCCATTACGAACAGTATTGTAAGGTGCTTAAAATGTTATCAGGAAGGCAAAGAGTATGTGGTATGCAAATAGGATAGCTAATTCACAGGATAAAATTAAAACCGTATGGTCAGTTGTGAAGGAAGTGTCTGGTCAGCAGCACAAGGTCGACAATATAAAGACAGTTCGCAGTAAAAATATTTCTGTTACTGATAAATCAGAAATATGTACAGTATTTAACAATAATTTTCTGAGCGTTGCTGGTGAAATAAATAAAAAGTTACTTTCTACAGGAAATCATATAACTTTCTTGGCAAATGCCTTTCCGAGATCGATATCTGAAATACTCCTCTGTGATACAGACAAGAGGGAGATTGAGTCAATAATGAAATCACTGAAGACTAAGGATTCTCGTGGTTATGATGGAGTGTCTAGCAGAATATTAAAGTACTGTGCTGCACATGTTAACCCTGTATTTAGCCATATTTGTAATTTTTCCTTTAGGAATGGCCAGTTTCCTGAACGATTAGAGCACTCAGTAGTAAGGCCGCTTTATAAAAAGGGAGAGAAGGATAATGTAGATAAGTTTAGACCTATTTCCATGCCATCAGTGTTTGCAAAAGTTATTGAAAAGGTATGTATGTAAGGAAAATTGATCATTTTGTATCACACGATTTGCTATCAAATGTACAGTTCGGCTTTAGAAGTCGTTTAACAATTGAAAATGCTATATTCTCTTTTCTCTGTGAGGTGCTGGATGTATTAAACAAAAGGTTTCGAACGCTTGGTGTATTTTTTGATTTAACTAAGGCATTTGATTGTGTTGATCACAAAATATTGCTCCAGAAGTTGGACCATTACGGAATACGGGGAGTAGCTCACAATTGGTTCACCTCTTACTTTAGCAACAGGCAGCAAAAGGTCATTACTCACAATGTTTATAACGGCTGTGATGTCGGGTCTGAGTGGGATACTGTCAAGTGGGGGGTGCCTCTGGGATCAGTGTTGGGGCCACTCCTGTTCCTTATTTATATAAATGATATGCCATCTAGTTTTACGAGTAACTCTAAAATATTTCTGTTTGCTGATGACACTAGCTTGGTAGTAAAGGATGTTGTGTGCAACATTGGCTCGGTTTCAAATAGTGCAGTATGTGGCCTCAGTTCATGGCTTGTAGAAAATAAACTAACACTAAATCACAGTAAGACTGTTTTTACAGTTTCTAACACACAATTCAACAAACCTGAAGTTTTAATTTCACAGAATGGGCATATGATTAGTGAAACTGAAAAGTTCAAATTTCTCGGTGTTCAGATAGATAGTAAGCTGTCGTGGAAAGCCCACGTTCACGATCTTGTTCAAAGACTTAATACTGCCATTTTTACTATTTGAACAGTATCAGAAGTGAATGAGCATTCAACACGAAAATTAGTCTACTTTGCTTATTTTCATTCACTATTGTCATATGGTATATATTCCTTATTGTAATTTCTTGTTACCAATATTTGATTATTCCCTAGAATAAGCAACTTTCAGTCGGTTAATATTCAGCAAAAATCAAACCTGCATTTGGATTGGACTTCCTTAACTCTTGTGCAAAAAGGCATCCATTTTCAATAAGCTGCCACTCGAATTCAAAAATCATAGCAGTAATCCACGTGCTTTCAAATCGAAACTGAAGAGTTTCCTCATGGGTCACTCCTTCTATTCTGTCAAGGAGTTCCTTGAAAAAATAAGCTAATTTTTATTGTATTGCTGATAGTGTTTGCTTAAACTTGTGGACTGACATTTTTAAGGTTCATGAACATTTTTTGTGTGTTATTACATTTATGTTGTAATTTCATGTACTGACACGTTCCATGACCTTGGAGATTTGCTCCTCAATTTGGTCCTACGGAACTTGACACATAAATAAATACATAATGGTAATACTGAGTATGACAACACATCATAGCAACCTCACATTACATTTGAAAATACCTGATCTGCAACTGAAACAACTCTTTTATATAGTTCCTGCACAGCTATGCAACATTTGTTGAAAATGCTGCCATAAGCTATAAGCAGGCCAGTTTCCTTGTAATGAACTTATGTGTAAACGAAATATGTCAAAGGCACTAATTCTGGGATTAACTAAAGATGTACAACATAAATCAAAACTGTAATGATTTTACATTGATTCCAAATTAAACTGAATTGTTTAAAACTTCCTAGCAGATTAAAACTGTGTCCCGGACCGAGACTCGAACTCGGGACCTTTGCCTTTTGCGGGCAAGTGCTCTACCAACTGAGCTACCCAAGCACGACTCACGACCCCTACTCATAATTTTACTTCCACCAGTATCTCGTCTCTATTCTACTGCAGAGTGAAAATTTCGTTCTGGAAACTGGATGGTGTATGATATAACATCCTAGACATTCAGATAAAATGCAACAACAAAACACTCCTTAATGTATGCAAGAATACTCTCCATGAAAAGAGGTGGGAAGAACTTTACCTGTAGCACTCATTCACTTTATTCCTGCTGCATAAATCTTGGAATAAACTGTTTCAATTAAACTGAGTGTATGGAACACCTAATCTGTATTTTAATGCTGTGAAGGGACTGATCCAAAGTGATTTTCTGTAACACATTATTCTACACTTACTGGCAGTAACTACTTCCACTTTGCATTCTAATAAGAGTGTCTCTTAAAACTAGAAGAGGGACGAACTTAACACTAATGACAGTTTACACTAATATGACAGTTCAAGAACAAACCTTTCACTCAGTGCCAAAGTGTGTGTTGTTATGAAATTTTCTAGCAGATTAAATCCATGTGCCCTCGGAGTCTGGCACACAGTCTCACACTGCCGAGGGGTTTTATGAGTAAAAAAAAAAAAATTTATAAACAAATTAAGGGTCACAGTCTGGATGAGAAGCAAATTTGGGAATTGAGACCAACTACTGTGTCTGATGTTAAGCTATTCCAAACTGTGAATGGAATAAGCAACTACTAGAATGTAACTGTGTCTCAATAAAATAATATAGGCAAAGCAATAACTAATTGTTACACATATGCAACAATACTGACAGCCTGTATAAAAATTTACATGGACAGCTGTTGTGAGAAGTAACTACATTAGGAAACATCCTGGTGTCATTTTGATTTATGAAAATGGGAGCAATCCATTTTTGGTTTTCCCTAAGTATATTGTAATATGCTACTGTAAGTTTTATATGTCTGCATGCCAAAATAATAGCTTCTAATTACATACATAGCTATAATAAACTACATGAGGTTTAATACAGAATTGCGTAAACAAGATTTCTTCTTGTTGGGCAGCACAAGCTCAACAAATTGAAAGGAAGATGTAAATATTTCTGCACAGAGTAGCTGGAAGACATAGACTTTACTAGGAAAAATGGGCCCAGTTTCAACCTTAGGCCAATATCAAGCACACAATTGGATGTGTACACAATGTGATAACATTTGACAATGATGGGGTTTAAACTAGCTGGACAAAGTATTGACTTCAGCTGAATATCCTGCGTGGAAACAGTTATGACTATTTGACATTTGAAACTGTTGGAAGCAAAATACCCAAAAACTGCAGGCTACACGGACCAAATGACAATTAGTGTGCACTTAGGTACTACACCAATATGGATCATAGAACCTTCCTCTACTTTCACTGGACCAAATACAGTTTAACTGAATGTGTGACACTTAATAGAAATTTCCTGTAACATCAGATAAATGTCAAAGCATGTAAACTGTACATAAATTAAAATGTGCTAAACTAGTGTTTCTTAAAAGAAGTTGTAAAGGTGTCATTCTTTTTGTTAATGTAATTGTTTAATAATGCATAGGTGAATGCTTTGACTAACAACTTCAGTATTTTGTCTGCTGAATGACCATTACTGCAAAAAAAGTATGTTGAGAAGAAACTTTTCTCTTGAACAGAATTTATGGTTACATTTCGATAAGCACCCTTGTACTGTTGGATGACAAAACTTTCTTTTTATTAGGGACAGATATTAATTTCTGTACAGTAATGTAATTTTAAATAACAACATTCACAATATCAGGCTGAGGGAAAAACAGATCACCACTGTCCAAATTTTTAATTAAATTAAGATGTTGGCCACAATTCTGCGCACCTCACACTGCTGTTTCTGCAGTACACTGCAAGCACAATATCCTGCTACGTATGTTAATATTGGAAGGTATGTTTCTGCCGACCTGAAATCTTCCTACAAATACATAATGTCAACCATAAACTGAGCCTCTTTGTATAGTCTCTTTTGTGTCATGGCGATTAAAGGTGAACCCTTTAGCAACAGGCAGTTTACGAAAAGTACTTGAATTCAACATGAGCCAGCTTCCACCTCAAAAATCTGTCTCACAGAAACAAGATACTGAGAGCCAGCCATTGATCGATAACTCCTAAACCTTGCATCCACAGAACTAGTTTGAATTTTTCCAGGCAAAAAATAAATTAAAACGAGCTCTTTGCCATCTGAATCGAACCATAGGTTGTGTGTGTCAGAACTGTGGATTTCCTTTGAAGGGGTATTATTTTTTAGGCTTAAGTCCTTCCACATATCGAGCCGCACAAGAAACTTTTCCAGGAAAACTAATTTTTCATCATTATTACTTAGACAGAGGGCACGGGAAGGGATCATAACACCTTTGTGAACTGTCTTAACATTTACAATTTTCCAACATGTAAGTATAATTTTAATAAATTCTGCAGTTTGCTAGTAATGTAATAAGTTTTTCTGTTTCCCTTAGTTGAAACTGCTTCAGCTGTATATGCATTGAATACCGCAAAACAAGGCTAACGTTTTGTTTCTGAAGTGAAGATAGATAAAGAGACGTCAAAGTAAGGCCGTAAGAGTGCTTAAGTAGACCATTAAATTCAGTCTTATGAAGCTGCCTCACTGTTCAAAAGATGCCATTAACACCTGACAATCATCAGTGCTTCCATCAAATAGTGGATATTTGAGCAAAACTTGAGAGTCCTTTTGATTAACCCAGTTATTACATATACACTTAAGGATGTGCAGAGAATCAATTATAAAAAATAGTGGCCAAGTTGGATTAGCTGGATGTGGGTAAACTATACTAAGTTTTGGAAGTGGGCTAAAAGGTGCCACAGTTTTCCTATTTATAGCATTGTTGTCACTCACTACACAAATAACTTTGAAACCAGTGATGTGAAGGCCACACAATATTTTCTTTACATACAAAAATAGCTGTTGAGCTACAGGGTTTCTCATTGGAGGGACATGCACTACTTCTTTAAAAGAAGGCAGCAATGATTGTATCATAAAGACATATGCTGTAGTAGCAGTCTTGTCACTATCAAATGCTGCCTCCACAATATTTCCTCCCTTGTAATCAAAATAAGGTTTAATATGAATTTCATCCATCATTAAATAAATGGTACAGTATCTTTCCTGCAGAGATCTAAATCTTTCCTTAAGATACTGGAGCATAGCACTCTCATTTTGTTCATTATGAGGGCCATTACTATATGAGGAACATTTTTCTGTAAAGTTCTTGGATGAGGAAGAATAGAATTGCCAGAAGACCTTCAAAATTTGTAGGCATGAGGGGAGATAGAATGTAGGATACAACAAAATACAGAAAAGTGAGGATTAAACCTATAGTTTTCCTCAGTGTTACACAGCAACTTATCTTGCTAACTTAAGAATTGAATTTGCTTCTATTTTTCTTCATCTGCAGAATGACACATATCATTTAAAATGTCCTGTATAAGAAGGCACTGGCTTTTTAATGAATTTTCTTTCACTTTGTCTAATACTGTAAACAAATCATTGCTATTCAAAAGTTTGTCTGATATTTTGCTACGGCCAATCTTTCTTATCTCAGTGTTACTTTAATAGGCAGACAACTGCAACTCACTTGTCACTACAATGGATACAGAGAAAGATGGAGTGAGTAATACAGTAAGCAGTAGAAATAAGACACAGTCACTTCTCCTAACAATGGTCCACTCTCTGGGGATGGTTTCTCTTTCTAAGCACTGCAGAAATGCTTCAAAAGTAGGAGATAACTTCCTTGAATCATACTCTGTTTTGGTTACTACACTATCATTAATTAATTTTAGCAGACGTTCATCGTCTAATCTAGCTCACCTTTTCTCTGCACTTTCTCGAGAGCTGGTGGATAGAGTAGAGAAATAGCTTGGGCAGTGTGGTAACACTGATGGAACAGCACCCTTTCTAAGTCTAGGTCTTGAGAGCTTGGCAGTAAGCTTTGTGCCTTTCATTTCATCATAACATTCCGTATACTGGCAGATGTCAGATTCGGTGAAGTGGAGTTCACAAACCTAGAGCACAGTAGTGTGTCAGTACAGTATACAGTGTGATATAGAGATGAGTGTCTGTATGTGAAAGTAAAAAAACACTGGACACTCATTCATTTTCCACCAATATCAACCTGACAGGTCACATCTTAGTGGAAGTACATACACCATGATCTACAACAACATGCGTATTGCATTGTATTATTCTTTTAGTAATTAGTACTATAAGCACTAGGGATCTGCCTCAATATGATGAAAATATCCGTGAAATGCTTTTGTTGCAGCAGTACTCTGATATTTATGGAACTAAAAGAGTGAAGTTCCTATTGTGGATTAAGTGTCACCAACATTTCAGTGATCTGTTGGATTCTGCATATTAACATAGCAATTATTTTGTAATTTTGACTTAACAGTTTCTTCATTGTCATGGTATATGAGATGCCAACAGCTGCAGAATAATATTTCACTGTGGGTGTTATGCCAGCACACATTAAAACTGTCATTGCAGGTAACGCTGAATGAGGATCTTGATGTAGCACAAATTTCATGTTTGGATAGGAGGACAACTTCAAAGCAAGTGCATGCCAAACACAAAATAAAGTTGAACAGATGCCAGCATAAGTGACACACCTCAATAAGACAGTCATGACACACCTCAATAAGACAGTCATGACCACCCAGCTGGAAGTATGTTACGAAGATATCAACTAAACATTCCGTACCAAGTTGTGCTGTCTGAGCTAAACGACACTTGACATGTCAATTAACCAACTGTAACATTTAAAATACGGGATACATTAAGTAACTGGATGTGTTGTTAACGTGAACATTGTTATGAGGCGGCTCAAGTGATACAGGACACCACTGAAGTCTGGTTGTGATTGCACCTATTCTACAGTGTAACCTGAAGTGTAGGTTAGGCTGAAAGATGATTACTTGGTTGTGAGTTGGTGAAGCCAATGATTGTGACTGCCTAATAACACAGTTTTAACATGTCAGTTTTTTAAATTGGTGAAACTGATTTGTGATGTCCTGCACGTAACAGCATTTTGCTCTGTGAAGGTTGAGTCCCTCTTCTTTCCATCTTACAGCTTTAATGTTTTAGCAAGGTGCAAGTATTTCATGTTGGTTAGCATATGGCTTATAATATTAGGATTGATGTTTATTTTTGGGTCATAATGCCATTTTTATGTTCTGTATTTTATTACAATGAACACCTAAGGATATGATTTGATATCACAAAAGCGGTTATGTTACTGTAGAGAAAGATTCGTATACAGCTGGAAGTGATTTGTGTGTCATATATGTATTACTTCGGCTGTGGTTGCCCACAACAAAAAGTATTGGTTGAAAAAGTGGCTAATGGCGCACTGTTGGTCAGAGAATTCACTTTGCCTTCTACATAGCGGACGCGATGTGTTGGCTGAAATCAGCAACTGTGAGCTGAGCTGTTGGCACCAGTTGTTTGGACTAAAATTGATATGGTTGGCATTCAGAGAATTAGTTCTGGAACACAGATGTTGATTATCAGTAAACTATAGACTTTTGTGGACATAATTTGATGCATTTTCTGCTTTATATTTTTCCACTTTTCCATTTTAATTTTTCAATTTTTTATTTATTTTTATTATTTTTATTTTTATTTTTTTCCTGGGCACCAGAGGTCCCCCAATCCTTGGGGACCCTGTGGCTTTGCCCCAGTTTTCCCAGATAGTTATACCCCATACCAGAAATTCTATTCATCCTGCCACTGTGCTTCACTAATTCCCCCATCTAACTTCAATAGATCGTTTTTTTCTTTTCGAGTTCTCTGGCTTCCCTATGCTTTTCAGAATAAAGCATTCCATGTTCCAGCCTATACAATGCCAGATTTTTCCAGATGGCAGCAGCACTGACCGCAGATCTGAATGGGGAAACCAGTTTATTTCTGGAATTGTTTTACCTAGAAGGATACCACCACCACCACTACCACCACCACCACTGTCATGCCATACAGTACAGCTTCATATACTCCAGAAATGTAACAGTTGTAGAGTTCCTTTGCTTTCAGCAATGTTGTAATATATCAAGACCCATGCAGGCTTATGTTGCCTGGCCAGACAAGTCACTGATGTAGACTGTTGCTCTTGCAGCTACTGGAAAGGCTGCTGCTCCTCTTCAGAAATAGTATTTTAATCTGACTTCACCACAGATACCTATCTGATGTGGTTACAGCTCCTGAATGGTTACCTGTCTTCTTGAAGCACACAAGCCACTCATCCTTTAGATTTGAGTGATGAGTGAGGCAGTATGACATACGACAAAGGCAAGGGTGGCTGCCACATATCACATGAGTGCTGACAATTACAAATATAGTTTAATGGATGAAAATGTTAAAATGAACATAGGATATGTAGGATTTTGTGTTATATGTAGTATAACACCTGTTTACATGAGAACATATTGTTATACTAAAAAGTTTCACACAGTGATCAGTATTTGTTCCCCTTGAGCAAGAAGTTAAAAAAAGCCTTGATAGTATTTTGATAGTAGCAATATAAAGTAAAAAAATCAAAACAATCAAAAAATTATAACATAGAGGAAAAGAGTGGAGACAAAGAATGAGGTAAGATGCCTGCTAGCAGTGGAAGGAGAGATTTCTCCATCATTACTAGTGCCTTGGGTTGAGAACAGAGCTAGGCATGAAGAAAACCTTAAATACGTAGAAGAGGAAGTGTATCTGAGCAGAAAAAGCGTTTTGAATCAAACAAATAAAAACAGAAAAGGCATTGAAATTTCCTGGCAGTTTAAAACTGTGTGCCAGACCGAGACTCAAACTCAGGACCTTTACCTTTCGCAGGCAAGTGCTCTACAATCTGAGCTACCCAAGCACGACTCACACCCTGTCCTCACAGCTTTATTTCTGCCAGTTTCTCATCTCCTACCTTCCTAACTTTACAGAAGCCCTCCTGTGAACCTTGCAGAACCAGCACTCCTGAAAGAAAGGGTATTGCAGAGACATGGCCTAGCCACAGCCTGGGGGATGTTTCCAGAATGAGATTTTCACTCTGCAGTGGAGTGTGTGCTGATATGAAACTTCTTGGCAGATTAAAACTGTGTGCCGGACCGAGACTCGAACTCGAGACCTTTGCCTTTTGCGGGCAAGTGCTCTACCTCCAGGCTGTGGCTAAGCCATGTCTCCGTAATATCCTTTCTTTCAGGAGTGCTAGTTCTACAGGGTTCGCAGGAGATCTTCTGTAAAGTTTGGAAGGTAGGAGACGAGGTACTGGCAGAAGTAAAGCTGTGAGGAGGATGGGGCGTGAGTTGTGCTTGGGTAGCTCAGATGGTAGAGCACTTGCCCGCCAAAGGCAAACTTCCTGACTTTGAGTCTCGGTCCGGCACACAGTTGTAATCTGCCAGGAATTTTTATATCAGTGCACACTCCGACACTCCACTACAGAGTGAAAATCTCATTATCAGAAAATGTATTACCCTGTGAAAGTGGGAAGCTGTCACTAACTAAAAGTCTCACACGCCACTGAATGAAGTGCACATTTTGAATGAGAGCGAAAGTAGGATGCACAGTATATCTCTACTTTGCTGCTCATAATTCTTTGTTGGCAGTATCCATAGAACTATCTTATTGGGTGATGTCACTATTTTCCTCAGTTATGATTTGTTGCTTTCTGTTAAAAATGCTGTGGATGTTGCTGACTCTTGGTTTGAATTCACCTGACTGATTTTCAATTTCCCCCCTGTCAAAATACCTGTCCTCCAGTATACCTAACAGTTTCTTGGCGAGACCTGTGGATGTTGTATAGTCTTCTAATGTTGTAGCATAAAATATTAATGTCGCAGAATGAAGAACAGGTCACCATAGTGGTCTAGGTCTAGCTGTTTGTGTTTTTGGCTAGTGTGTTGGATGCCCTAGGTTCAGTTCATTCTCACTGAATTCCAACTGCAAGTATAAGGTATTCTTGGGACAAAATGTGCTATTTAAATGTTTCAGTTTCCTCTAGATAATTTCCAAGCCCATCTTTGATAGCCATATGCAGAGTATCTAAACTAGTCACCATTTTCAGATTAATATGATGACAACTTTGTGTGTTTGCCTGAAGGCCAACATGTTAGAGGCACAGGCAAAACTTCTGCCATGTACTCCAAACACCGAGCAATGTTGAACAGCATCTGCTGTTGCAGAATAATGCCTGCCCACATGTTGCCAAGATAGTTTAGAGTACACTGCAGAAGCTGCGCAGGGAAGCCCTTACACATCGTTCACACATTCCTGGTCTCTCCCCATGCGATTTCTGCATTTTTAGAGCCCTGAAGAAAGACGAAATAGTACATGCCTGGGTACAGTTGTGGTTCCGTAGGCAACTGCAAACATTTTTCCAGGAAGGCATTGACTGTTCTATCTTGCAGTGGAATAAATGTACCACCAGTTTTGGCAATTACTTTTAAGATAATGAACAGTTAAATTACCTTTTCTCCATGTATCTCATTTTCATTTGACTGTCCAATATAAGTTCATATGGGATTAAACAATCGTTAAACACAATTTTCAAAATTGCACCTAGAGATTTCATTTGAAAGAGACTTGAGTTTTTTAATTGCAAAACACTGATATCTCATGTGTTATCTCACATATGTGCTATAGATTTCTACTCCTGTGGAACTAGTGGGATGTATCGTATACATCTACAACTATGTAGGTACTCCACAAGTCCTGGTACACTGTTTAGCAGAGCGTAATTTGTACCACTACTAGTCATTTCCTTTCCTATTCCATTCACAAATAGAGCAAGGGAAAAAACAACTGTCTATAAGCCTCTCTGTGAGTCCTGATTTCTTATATCTTCGGGTCTTTACGCACAATGTATGTTGGCGGCAGTAGAATTGTTTGGCAGGCACCTTCAGATGCCAGTTTTCTAAATTTTCTCAATAATGTTTCTCGGAAAGGATGTCGTCTTTCCTCCAGGGATTCCCATTTGAGTTCCTGAAGCATCTTGGTAACACGTGTTGTTTGAACCTACCAGCAACAAATCTAGCAGCCCATCTCTTCATTGCTTCAATATCTTCTTTCAATCTGACCTGGTACAGATCCCAAACACTTGAACAGTAATCAAGAATAGGACGCACCAGAGCCCTATATGTGATAGGAGAACTTTCTGAAAATTCTTCGAATGAACCATAGCTGACCATTTGTCGTCTTTACCACAGTTCTCCCATGCTCATGCTCATGCTCATGCTCATGCTCATTCCATTTTCTATCACTTTGCAACATAATGCCCAGATATTTGAACGACTTGACTGTGACAAGCAGGACACTAGTAATACTGTGTCCGAACATTACAGGTTTGTTACTCCTACTCATTTGCATTAACTTAGATTTGTACACATGTAGAGTTAGCTGCCATTCATCACACCAACTGGAGATTTTGTCTTGTTTCTTCCTAATGCCACTGAACTTAGTCACCACTGAATCACCAGCAAACAACTGCAGATTGCTGCCCATCGTGTTTGCCAAGTCATTTGTGTGTATAGAGAACAGCGGTCCTATTGCACTTCCCTTGGCACTCCCAACGATACCGTTGTTTCTGATGAACGCTCTCCACTGAGGCCAACATACTGGATTCTATTACTTAAGAGGCCTTCAAACCACTCACATATCTGTGAACTTACTCATAGATTCAGTAACAGCCTGTGATGGGGCGCAATGCCAAATGCTTTCTGGAAATCTAGAAATATAGAATCTGCCTGTTGCCCTTCATCCATAGTTCACAGTGTATCATGAGAAAAGGCAAGCTGAGTTTCGCGTGAGCGGTGCTTTCTAGAACCATGCCGATTCCTGGGCATAAACCTCTCTGTCTCAAGAAAATTTCTTGTGTTCTAACTGAGAACATGGTCGTGGATTTTGCAGCAAACCAGTGTTAGGGATATTGGTCTGTAATTTTGCAGGTCTATTCCTTTACCCTTCTTATATACTAGTGTCACCTGCTCATTTTTCCAGTCAATTGGGAATTTGTGCCGGGCAAGAGATTCGTGATAAATGGAGGTTAGGTAAGGAGCCAATGCTGTGGAGTACTGTTTGTAAAACTGAATTGAGATTCCAGTCAGATATTGTAATTTACTGGCTTTCAAATCTTTCAGTTGTTTCTCTATTCCACGGATGCTTATTACTATGTTGTCCATATGGTAATCTGTCCGATGGTCAAATGATGGTATGTTTGTATGATTTTCCTGTTTGAATGATTTCTTGAACTCGAAATTTAAAACTCAGGCTATCACTTTGCTGTCTTCAACAGCCACACCAGACTGGTCAACAAGAGACTGAATGGAAGCCTTAGGCACATAGGACCAGAATTTTCTCGGGTTCTCTGCCAGACCATTTGCTAATGTGTGACTGTGGTAGTAGTTGTATGCGTCACCCGTATATCTTTTCAGGGATGCACAAATCTCTACTAACCTTCGCTTGTCACCATTTGTATGTTCCCTTTTGAACTGATAGTGCAACAGCCTCTGCTTCCTCAGCATCTTCAGAATTTCATTACTAAACCATGGTGGGTATTTTCCATCTACATAATTCTGCCGACCACGAATTACAATCTACATAAACTTTGCCCATAAATCCTATACATCATTCTTACTGGTACTAAGTAATGCCAGTTCACTGTCTAAGTAAGATGTTAATAACTACTTATCTGCCTTATGTCACAGAAACACTCTACTGGCATTTTTGACTGATTTATTAACTTCCCTAATCATAGTTGGTATGACATCACGATCGCTAGTCCCCGTTTTTATTCTGCCATTGTCGATAAGGTCAGGCCTATTTGTAGCTACCAGATCTAAGATATTTCCATTGCGTGTGGGCTGCTCTGCTAGCTGCTCAAGACAGTTTTTAGAAAAGGTGTTCAAAAGTTTTTCACATGACTGTTTGTGTCTCTGCTCCCCGCAATGAATCTATAGACATCTCAGTCTGTACTCAGTAGGTTCAAGTCACTTCCAACTAGTATTGTATGATCCGGATATTTACGCGCCTTCTAATCGGAGACTTCATTTGAATGACTCTAGAACTGTCACAACGGAATCTGGTGGCTAGTAATAACATCCAACAATTAACTTTGTTTCATCTACACCTGCCATACGTGACCAGATAACTTCAGTGTCACACTCAGCTTTGACCTCAATGGAGACTAATTATTTTTAAACTCCAGTGAATACTCCCCATCCTATGGCCTCTAATCTGTCTTCCTAATATATGTTCCATGACTCACTAAATATCTCAGAGTTTACTTCCATGGGTTTCAGCCAGCTCTCGACTCCAAGAATAATGAGTGCTACAACTTTTGTGGATGGCAGTAAATTCGGGAACTGTCTTATGAATATTTTGACAATTTACTGATAAAAATTGTCAAATGGTCTGTGTTCTGAATGGCATTTGACTTCCCTTGCTGTGCATTGATCGGCAAGTGTACACCAGAGCACCCCAAACTACTGCCTAGGCCAAAAGACCCTCGTGTGCACTTTACAAGTACTCTGCTACCCAAGTAGTCGGTTCCTTTGTGTAGTGCACCCCTGACTTAGTGAGGGGAGACATACAAATCCCCAACGGTAATGCAGGTCTAGAAATCCGCAGCCAAGACTGTCACAGTCGACAAATCCTTTAACTGAGACCCTCACTTGGCTCCCACTGTGATGGTACAGGATCCTTGGATCCCCATTCGCTCTTATTTTTTGTAATCAAACCGAGCACATATGTGTACATGCCCCTGCCCCACATTCATTTAGTTCATTTATTTATGTTTAGTCCAGAAGCCAGCTCACAATAGCATTTTTTGCTACATAACAATGTCTGTTACTGTGGCACTCAGTGTATGCATGCCTTAAAGAATACTTAATTTTCTGTAAGTTGTTCCCAAATATATTATAATAAATAGTTTCTCTCTGAAGAAATAATTATTTCAGAAGTAATAACATTGTTCATGACAGGTACTTCAAAATGTTCACATTGCAAGTGAAGCCAAATAGTTTTTATACGGATAAGTGGCCATTTGTTGTGGACTGATCCAGAGAACATTAAAATTGTTTGTGACAGAGAGATTATGGTAAACTTGCTTGTAGACTACTTCAAAGCTGATGCAGATAGTTTTCTTTTGTTTTTAGAGGATTTGGATGATGACCAGCTGCCCAGTATACCAGCTGTGGTTGTGAAGATGTTTCTTGTTCAACCAAAGTCATTGCAAGAATGTCATATTATGTTGCAAGCACCGTCCAGTGTGGCTGTTGATGACCACGTTAACACAGTTTCAAAGGATTCTCATGGTAAGATATCAGAATAATTAATCATCAACAATAGTTGTAAATATTACATAATTAGATAGATAAAAAATCTACTCTCCAAGCAGCGACAGGAGGAAACACGTATACAAGTTATAGAACTGTGCAAGCTTTCATAACCAGTGGCTCCTTCTGGCATCTATGCTAGTCATCCCGTTTGCATGTCTCCCCTGACTCGAGATACTGGGTGACATTTCTGTAACTCTCCCCATTTCCTAAACCTTACCAGTTCTTTTCCTTCACCTTTTTTCCCTTCTTTTCAATCCTTCTGCCAGAAGAAGGAGCCACTTGCTCCAAAAGCTTGCAAATTTCTATAACTTTGGTATTGGTTTCCTCACGCTGCCACTTGTTGAGCAGATTTTTTTATCTATCCAGTTATATTAGAGTAATCAGTCATTTTTAATTTAAATGGGAGCAGTTATGCCATGAGATGTAATTAATCATGTAAATTCAATTTGTGGTAAAGAGAAAGACCTGCCAGTGATATGACACAAAAACATAGTTTCTTAGTAATGGTTACAGTAGATCACTGACAACAAGTGGTGGGTGGGTGGGTGGGTGGGTGGTGGTGGTGGTGGTGGTGGTGGTGGTGGTGGTCTGAGAACTATATGTGTAGCAAACGAGGGAGAGATGGAAAATGATCGTTTTTACCCAATGTCATGATGTTCCCACATAAAACTGATACATTTAGTAAACTTAAGTACCTCCTACTTGGACCACAAACAAATTGACAAGGAGTCTCTTCTGAGAATAGGTGAAGTACTGAAAGGCTATTGTCCACATATTTGCTCAGTATACATGTGATATATTGTAAAAAAATCTTTTATAAAGGATGTTTCATAAAATCGTGACTGTTTAGAGGGGCATTTTGATATATGTTCAATAAAAGCTAGGACCATGTTCCAGATTGTAAGTATTATTCTTGCTATTTTATATTTTCTCTTGGGGACAGACTCATTGTGTATGTGAAGTTCTGTGTTCCTAATTATAATTTGTTTTAATGTATCTTAGAAGTGGTGTGTGGTGAACTGTTAAGATTTATGGCTCTATATTGGTAGTGTTTCAGGACAGTTTCTCGGATGTCTCACTGAATGTAATAACCATGAATGGCACAGATTTAGATTCACAACTAATTAATATTGCAAAAGATGAGATTGCCGACTCTCAGCAGCCAACCAGTCCAGCCAATCAACAGCATACACAACAAGAACAACAGTTAAAGCACAAACAAGAAGAAGAGAAACGTAATGATGATGATGATGAAGATGATGAGGAAGAGGAGGAGGAGGAAGAAGAGGAAGAGGAGGAGGGAGAGGAAAGAGAGCAACAACAAGTGCAGCAACCACCACAGCAGTTAAATTTGATGACACCAGATGCATTTAGCTCTCCAGCTAAAAAGGAAAGCCCTACTGAAATTCTTAATCCATTAGTGGTCAGTTTTAAAATGTTTCTTTTGTTTGTAGTGTTGTGATAGCATATGTATTCTTAAACTAAATTCAACTACTAATATTATCTTACTAGAAAAATTAAGGGGTTATGGAATGGCTGGTAACCAAGCAAAGAAGATTGTGGCTCCAAACTTCATGATATAAATTTCCTCACTCAAAGAAAAGAGCAAGTTATTGCTGTGGTTAAGACATGGAACTTGCCCTTGTCCCAACCTGGATTCGATTTTCTTTCTGACCAGTAGCACTTGGTTTTTCCAAGGTTTCTCAAAGTTTCTCAAGGTAAATGCTGGGATTGTTACTGTACAAAGGACACAGCTGATTTTTCTTTACCATCCTTCCTTGATCTGAGCTTGTGTTCAGTCCATTACAAACTCATTTTGGTATTATTTTAAATCCTAATCTCCTGTTATTTCAGAGGAGGGAGTAAAACGTTTTAGAATGTATTGTTTTGCAGTGGTTATTTGTTTTTTAAGCGTTTAGCGAAATCAGTCAGGAAATTTTTGTATGCTTCGGCTTCCGTGTAAACAAGTCCTTTTTAAGTGTTTAAAAGTATTAATTGAAAAGTGTAGAAATGTATTTCACAGTAATTTGTACATGAATTTTATTATTTTGCGAGTAGAAAAAGTTTGCATTTTAATCTTCACAGCATGACCAAAAATAGAACTATTGAGTATGAGATAGGAATATGTGCTTCTCACTATATTTGCTTTGACTCTCACTCCAAAATCAGAGCTTTGGAATACTTGAAAGATGATTCAGGTCTGTGTAAGGCAAGTTTTTACCAGATTTCTTGCAGTTGTGACTTGACATACATAGTTGAAACCATCAGGGCATTCAAACCTGTTGCGTTGCATATGACACACATGATTAGAACAGCCAGACAAATCTGCAATTACTGAACATTGTTCTGAAACTGGCCATCCCACAGAAAGCAGAAGTGCAAAGGTTTTGCTCTTCACTACTACCTGTTTAATGAGACTGTGTACCACGATCCTGTTGACATTAAGCTAGCATGTGACCTTACAAATAAGTTTGGAGTGAATTCTGCATGGTATTCTACTCTCCTCCTGAGGAAACATATTTCCTCTCTTACTATAACTATGTGAAGCATTTTCATACTAGTTATCTCTTGTTGGCAGTGGGTACTGATGGCGACCATGTGTAGTTTCTGTTCCAGCTTACTCTTCTACATTGTCCGTACTGACACAGCTGCCCCAGCTGCGGGCTAGATCCTGAAACACTAGTATTTTGCATTGTATTTAGTGCCTGTGAGGAGTTTTATTATGGAAATGTTTCTAATTTGAAAAACTCTACGTGGTTGTGTTCCTGTGAACTATTCAAAAAGTGAAGATGCTGGGAAAAGGTTAACAGTTAACAATACATGCTACGGTAAATCTTCGGCCTCTGACTTCGTGAATAACTCGAGGAGCATTTCCTGTTACTTGAATTTGTCCTAAACATATGTAACTTCATTCAGTCATACCTTTATCATTCTGATCATCCAAGATCGTCCCCTTTTGACTCACAAATGAGATTTATCATCTTCCTTATCAAGTCCTGTTGAAGTTGAGGGTTTGCATAGAAAATCCCTGTGTTCTCTTATTTTAGATTGGTCCCAGTGCAAAATGTGACCTCGTCTACCTCTGTAGCTGAGTGATCTGTGTGGCCGACTGCAGTGCAGAGGACCAGCATTCAGTTCCCAGTACTGCCAGGGATTTCCCTTGATGAGAGGACTAAAAGGTGCACTAAGCCTCAAGATGCCAACTGAGGATCTAGTTGACTGAGTAGTAGCACTTCAGGTCACGAAAACTTAAAACGGCCAAGAGAGTGGTGTGCTGACTGCATGCCCATTCATACCGCATCCAGTGAATCAATGGCAGAGAATGATACAGTGGTTGGTTGGTAATAATAGGTCCCCCTGGACCTGTGGACAGAGTTTACATTTACTAGTTCAAAATGTGGCCTTTGCTTCATAGTCTTAAACTGACCCCTTGTCCAGGATGTTTGCTAATTCACTTGCTATAATATCAGACACTTCTGGGAAAAGTTGTTGAATAGTGGCCCAAGGGTTCTCATAAAAAAATAATAAGTCTTTTATTATATTTTTAAGTGGGAGTCACATGCCATGCATACTTGTGCATAACACGGTCATCAACAGTCCTCATCTTGTAATGTTTAGTATAAATCACATTATGTATCTGTTCATGTAACTGACATGTGCATGAACAAGTATATAGTGTGATCTGTAGTAAACATTACAGCCTCAATAAATTTTAATGAGGACATTATTCGAGCAGCCTGTATTTTAGATTCTTTTATTTGCACTAATAGTTTTGGGAACTGCCCATTCTCAAGTGCATCTGTAGTAACTGATGTGGATACATTGTCCACATTTCATCAACAAATCAAGTGCCATTCATATCTGTGCGCAACACAGTCGTCAACAATCCTCATCTTTTAATGTATGTATACACACGTTCATGCACACTTGTTAGTTGCATGAACAAATATATGTAGTGTGCTGAAGATTAGATGGGTAGATCACATAACTAATGAGGAGGTATTGAATAGAATTGGGGAGAAGAAGAGTTTGTTGCACAACTTAACAAGAAGAAGGGACCGGTTGGTAGGACATGTTCTGAGGCATCAAGGGATCACAAATTTAGCAATGGAGGGCAGCATGGAGGGTAAAATTGTAGAGGGAGACCATGAGATGAATACACTAAGCAGATTCAGAAGGATGTAGGTTGCAGTAAGTGCTGGGAGATGAAGCAGCTTGCACAGGATAGAGTAGCATGGAGAGCTTCGTCAAACCAGTCTCAGGACTGAAGACCACAACAACATGTAGTGTGATTTGTAGTAAACATTACAAGATGAGAACTGTTGACGGCCGTGTTGTGCACAGATTGTACATGATTTGTTCATGAAACAACGATGATGTGTCCACACCTGTTACTATAGATGCACTTCAGAATGGGCAGCACCCATAACTATTAGTACAAATGAAATAATCTAAAATACTGCCTGCTGGAGTTATGTTCTTCCTCAAATTTACGGAGACTGTGGGACAAACCTGGAAGAAATTCTCCATTTCTCTTTGCTTGGATGATTTTTATCCTAATGTCAATTCACCTATGACCTTCCACCATTTTTGAGTAATTGGATCTATCTCTTACACCTGTACATGGATTTTTCTCCCTTATTCCAGTTGCTTTCCAATCCTCCTCAACTTCTTTCACCCAATATTCCCTGAAGCATGTTTTTTATATTACACAGTACAGTCACATTAGTGCGGCCACTGCCTATACTCGATGTCTGCATGCAATAACCACTCACAGATTACAGGTGGCAGCACTAGTAGTGGAGAGTATGTGAAGCGTGTCAGCAGGATGTGGAAAACAGTGCAGTTAGTATCATTATGCAGAAATTGAGCAATTTACCTTACATCCAAAAGTGCTTGATCAGAGGCTTTCGGGCCAAGGGTGGAAGCATTTTTGAAATGGCTCAAGTTTGTGAACTGTTTGTGTGCCACTGTGATTAAAGTATACCATGCATGACAAACTGGTGCTATCCAAAACCAGCACTGAGGCATGACTGCCCAGATGAACCAAGAGGCTGCCAACAGCATCTCCTCAATGACAGTTCAGAGAATGTTGCTTTGGGAGCATCCATGCTAACTGCTCTTCTTCAGTGACAAAGGCTGGAATTTGCATGCTAATATTGAAACTGAGTGTCCACTGAATGGCAACAGATGGCCTTTACACATGAATTCAGTCCATTGGACTGAAAGCTGTTGGCATGTACAACGTGAAGTGTCTGAAAGAAAACACCGTCCAACAATCATTAGAAAAATCCAGGCTGGAGGAGGGAGCATTATGGTCCAGGGAATGTTTTTGTAACATTCTGTGGGTTATCTAGTCATTCTAGAAGGTGTAGTGGACCAACATAAGTATCCATCTATCTTCCCTTACAAGCAGTGTAATGTAATTAGGTATATAAAAAATCTTCTCGCCAAGAGACAGCAGGAGAACACACACGTGAAAGGTTGTACAGTTTGCAAGCTTTTGGAGCCAGTGCCTCCTCCTAGCAGTAGAATTGAAGGGAAAGGAAGAGGGGTCAAGGAAAATGACTAGTGAGGTTTAGGAAAAGGGATAGAGTCCAAAAAGTCGTCCAGAACCCAGGGTGAGGGGAGGGATGGTTACTTACTAACAAACAACAATACTTATGTTTTGACAGCAGCCATACTTTCCACATCAGATGATTCCTTCCTGTACAGCCTGGGCATCTGAGGCAAATGTATTTGATCAGATGCAGGAATACCCTCCGTTCTCACCTCTGCCTTTGCTGGACATAATTACCTCACCGGCCTAGTTCAAAAGCAGATTTCGTGGCCCATTACATCCAATCATGGTACTGCTGATATCTCCATAAAACAACTTAGGAGTACACCACCTGTCACTCAGTACTATCCTAGTCTTGAATGTACTAACCAGCTACTTCGGAAGGCTATGACTTCCTAAAATCATGCTCTAAAATGATGTCAGTTCTGTCCAGCATTTTGCTCACCATACCTAGAATAGCTTTTTGTCAACCTCCCAATCTCTGCAGTATCCTTGTCAGACCCTGTACTCTTTCTGCACCAATCTCCTTATCCTTTGGCTCCTACCCTTGTGATTGTCCCCACTATAAGATATGCCTGTACACCCTTCTACCCACCTATACCAGGCCTGTAACTGGCAAAACATATACTATCAAAGTGAGAGCCATATGTGAAACTTCACATCATATATCAGCTACTATGTAAACACTGTTCGGCCTTTTACATTGGCATGACTACCAACAAGTTTCTCAGTCAAGATGAATGGACATAGGCAGAGGATATATACTGGCAACATACAATATCCTGTCGCAGAGCATACTCTTAAGACAGGCTCATCCAAGTAATGCACCCGGTGTGCGTGGCTGTGCCCTTCAGGTGCAGGGCAGTGTAGTTCAGTGCCCCGTATGTGATCGTGTGTCACTGGTTTTGGCATACGAGTAGGAGAGACAGCTGCAGAGTGACAGAGACCACACAGCACTGCTCTGCACTTAGGGTGACCAGACTTCCGGATTAATCTGGACATGTCCTCCATTTTTAGCTCTTTGTTCGGGGTCCGGCGGATTTTTACAGTGTCCGGCTTTTTCGCAAAGTTGAGTGTAATACAATTAAATTTGTCCCGCTCTATTGCTCTTTTCTTAAATACTTTACCTATTGGCACAGCCTTCGCGATAAACACGCACGAAGGCGGTGTTAGTAGGTGGCACCAGGATCGTCGATGTTATCGTTGATCTACATATAAGCAAATGCAAATATCGATTATTTAAAATTTTCGTTTTGTATCTTCACTTTTTATTGGGTTGGCTTCCTGTAGTGCACGTGTGATTTGTGAGTGTAATTTTTAACCCACTGAATTAACTAAAATATTTGGCTATGCCTAAATGAAAGTGTACATTTTCTGATGTCCTTTCCTGCAAATATCCGGCTTTAAGAAAGGGAGAAATGAATTTGAAGTGGAATGTAAGATAGGTGGAGCTGAAACGTACGTCTCAGTGGCCAATAAAGGTAAGAAATAACTCGACAGATTAACTGTCATGGTTTTATTTCATTGTTTCATAGTGATTCAATTTATTTGTATTTGGAAGGTTATAGTGCAGTTTACATGTCGTCAGCTGCTGCTTGAATTGTAGATGTTGGTAGCGGTGCGTCGAATGAAGGGAGGTGAATGGTCTTATGTTTTTTGCTTTGTAAACAATTCTGTGTTGTTGACATAACAAAACAACTGACGCCACACTGTCACCATAATCAGTGTTTTTAATTTTTTTTATATTGCTCAGGTAACCACCACTTGACCATCAGTAACAATTAGCTACTGGTTTTACCGGTAATTCCCGGTAGTCACGTGACTTGTCCAAAGCTGACGGGTGGTGTCCTCATCTACAGTTTACCCGTTTGATGTGTCCTCTTTTTTTCTTCCTTTTTCCTCCTTTTTGAAGCTTTTTGTCCTCCTTTTTAAACAATTGTATCTGGTCACCCTATCTGCGCTGGACTGTCCTGCGGTCAGATCCAATATAAACAAAATAACAGAGGAAGCGCAGCTCTGTAAAAGAGGTCAATGAGTGGTAAAACAACCAAACCATTTACTGTTTACGTAACAATTAGTGTTTGTGTGGCAGAATTGCTACCAAAAGCTTTAGAAAATAATATTAAAAACAAGAATCGAAGAACAACTTCATAGTTTTCTCACCCTTAGGTTGATTCTATTAGTATTGCGCATGCACACTCATATGTACAGCAGGCATCTTCTGAAAGATATATCAATTTCTTAAATGACCTAGTGTTGTCATAAATATTATATTTTAGAAATTATTTTACGTAAGAGATTGGCATTATTACTGTCAGTAGTTACAAGTAAATATTTTTTGTTGTACTCCGTGCTACAGCTTTTTGTATCCCTTTTCAGATTTTTGACATCAGATCCTTAGTTTGCTGTTTTGTACGCAATAATTTTAATTGACCAACTTTGAAAACTTTTAAAAAATAGAGTTAGGATTATAAAGACCTTTAATCCTTACAGTCAACATGGTTAAAGAAGACAGTTAACATTTCAAACATTTTTCTTTTTCAAGGAAATGATTTTGTCTAGGTTTGGTACAATATTCTGGGAGATTGCTAATCTCAAAGAATTAGTTATTTTTTTCTTGCTGTCTGGTGAGCAGTTCTTAGTTTTAACTAGCTTTAAAAGGGAGAAAAAGGGTTAAAAAATATAGAGGGAGCCAAACATTGAGAGAACTTTGGTCAAACTATCTCATCCAGGAGGAAAGAAAAGTCATTATTGTGAAATGGTCTCCCCCCCCCCCCCCCCCCCCCCCCCACACACACACACACACACACACACACACACACAAAAAAAAAAAATCGCTATTAATTATAAGGAACCAGGAACTTCTTACGGCGCCATCTTGCTCCCCTTTTCTATAATTCTCGGGTTGATTTTTTTTTTTTTTTTTTTTTTTTTTTTTTTTTTTTTTTTTTTTTTTTTTTTTTTTTTTACTCCCGTCCAAGTTCAATTAGCCACCCTGTTCCACATCACTGTCAGCACTTTGCAGAAGCTCATTGATACTCCTACGGCATGTCTCGCAGTGGTCTGCGCAGGGAATTGTGGTTATTCAGGCTTTTGGCAGATGGTCACATTAATGTGACTGGACAGTGTATGTTGGTCAACACGCTGCCATCTATCCTCATGTTGTGCCTGAAAATCTCGTCTTCATTTGCAAATCGTGCTTGAAATGAGTTCTGTTCTCATTTACAGTGTCTGTCTTGGTCTAAATATCCAGTCTTTTTATTTATTTATTTTTGTACCCCAGATAGCTTTAAAAACTTGTTATGCTGCCTCCGACAAGATAAATCCCTCGTACCCAAGATTGCATACAACACATTATTTCTGATTTATCAGCATATAATACAGCATTCCTCAATAAGTTTTTCTTTGCATATGTTTTATCTTTGCAACATGACATTGTTTCAGCAGTATTTGGGACCTGCTTATTATGCACTTTTTTGTCTATAGCTTACCTCTTTTTCTTTTCCTTCAGATACCATAAGCTGTGTGTATTCTCCCCCACTGATCCTCATTCTTTCAGCCAGTTATCACATTCAACATCATCATCATTATCAGGATTTCCTTCCAGCGAGCCGGAACTTCATTTCACATGCTTGATTTGACACTCTTCTCTCTTATTTATGACACATGCATCTAGACTATACATCATGATTGGCAGGAGAGAAGTTTTATACATGGTCTGTTTTGCTCTGATGGACTTCCTTGTCCCAGATTAGATTTCGTACTTGGTGGAAGAAGCTAGATCCTTCTGTTATTCTGTTTAAGACTTCTGGTTTGGAACTTCCATTGCGTGATAATGATGCTATCGAGATAATTGAAGCTTATTCAATCTTCTCCCCCTCCAGTATGATGTAACAAGGTATGGGTATCCTGCTCATCTTCATTGCCACTGTCTTGTTCCTACTCACAGTTAACTCGAATTTTTTAAATTTTGTGCTCCAGTAATCTAGTCTCCTCTGAACCTCCATTTCTGTCTCTCCCCGAATGGAAATGTCATCAGCAAAAACAAAAGCATTGAGATCTTCGTTTTCTTCTTCCTTGATTTCTTTCATGATTGTGCCCATAAGTGTAATGAAGAGTAAAGGGGAGAGCGAACTGCCTTGCTGAACACCTCTCGTCGTCTTAAACCATTTTGATCTTCCCTTTTTTAATTAATGAATCAGGAACATTATGTTTTCTCAAGCATTCCCACATTTTATCCCTTGGTACACTGTCATATGCTTTTTCCAAATCCACAAATACTACTATCAAGTCTTTTCCTTTTTTCCAATACTTCTTCATTAACTGATGGAGGGAGAAAGTGAGATCTATTGTTCCCAGGTACTTCTGAGCCCAAGCTGTTGTTCCTCTAATTGGTGTTCTAGAGTTTTCTGCAATCTTTTTCCTATGACTTTTCCATTATCTTAAGGCAGAGTGATAAGTGTGATTCCTCGGTAGTTGGTGCATTTCTTTCTACTACCTTCTTGAACAATGATCTTGTAATTCCTTTTCTCCATTCATCCAGCACTTTTTTTTCTTTCCATATCACCCCTAGCACCTGTTATAACCATTCTATTCCATGTATTCCTGCGGCTTTCATCATATCCATTGTCAGCTCATCTACTCCAGCTGCCTTCCCACTTTTCATCTGTTTCAGGGAATTTTGTTTCTGACCAGGAGATTGGATCCTGCTCCTCCTCTAATTCAATGATTTCGGTGTCACTTTCTTGTGCACCTTACCCATTCAGTAAGATTTCAGAATAATTCTTCATCTCTTCTCTTATACCATCCATGTCCCTGATAATATCCCCATTCTCTGTTTCAATTGCTCTTGTGTCTTCTCTATCGGATCTTTTACTTTTCAATAACCCATATAACAGTTTTTGGTTCCCTTTGCTATCCTGCTCTAGTTTCTTGGTGGATATTTCCCAACTCTTCTCCTTTTCTTCTTTCACAATTCTCTTTGCTTGGAGTTTCTTTTGTCGGTATTCCTGCTCCAGTGTTGTCACCTTGTGTTAATCTTTTGGCACCAGCCCCTGGTTCTTTCTTTCTTCAAACTCTGTATTTTTCTTTGCCATATTACGTTTTTTAATTGCGTCTTTTACTCTATCGTTCCACCAACTGGTTTCTTCGTGTTTTCCTTAACCCTTTATTTTGCCACATATCTGCACAGCTCTGTTAACTATTAATGTTTTAAATAGGTTCCACTCTTCCTCTACGTTACCCCTTTCAGTTTTTGGTAATTTTTGTGCTTCTAGAGTTTGGAAACTTATTTTATTCTTCTTTCAACTTCCACTCCTTAACTTTTGGCATTCTTTGTACAGCATTCAACATTTTCATCTTATAATTTAGATCAGCTGCTAGTAACCTGTGGTCACTATCCAAGTGCTCACTTGGTATGACTTTAGTGTCCCTTACTTTTCCTCCAATTAATTTGCCTGTTAATATATAGTCTATAACTGTCTTAGATTTCCCATCCCAGCTATATCTAGTAATCTTAAGGCTATCTTGTTTCTTGAAGAATGTATTCTTCACTAAAAGCTGAATCTTTATGCACAGATTCAGAATTTCTTCACCCTCAACATTTCATCTTCCATCTCCAAAGGGCCCATCACCACCTCATATCCATTTCTATCCATGCCAGTGTGAGCATTCAGATTCCCAATTATCATAATGTTATTTCCTCTTACTTGGTCTTAAAGTTCTTCAAGGAATTTCGTTTTTTCTTCCTCACTGCACCCTTGCTGAGGTGTGTACACGTGAAGTATAGGAAAATTATTCTTTCCCGAGTTCACTCTTGCTCTAATTATCCTTTCACTTACAAAGCTCACAGCTTATAAAGCTCAGCCAGTATCTGCATATAATACCTTCTTATTATGTACTATATTGAGGTCAGCTTTCACAGCAATTTCAGCAAGAGTTTCCAGTTTTTTTGCATGTTTCTTCATTCTCCACTCTTCAGTGCCATATTGTTGGCAAAAGTTGGGCAGTCTTCTCAGCTGTTGTTCTGTATTTTGTGTCCCTTTACACCTGTCTCCATTTTGTGATCACTTTATTCAATACCAAGTTATTCAAAATTGGTGGCAACTCATCTCCTTGGCGAATTTATATCTTTAAAGAATTATAAAACTGAGTTTTGCTGTCTGACAGCTCAAGCGGTTGTGCCTCCCAGTGTGTTGCCCTTTCATCTGTTGGTACCCAGCCCCTTGGCGCAAAGGAATACAACAACGTATCTGTCTACAGGACATGCTATATTTAAATGTTCTATGCACATTGTATAGATACTTCAGTTTCCTTCTTGTGTATCTGCTTGTATATTTTACCTGTAACATTTGTTCACCTGTGTTTGGTGTTGAAGGTGGTTTTTGTGTGTGTGTGTGTGTGTGTGTGTGTGTGTGTGTGTGTGTGTGTGTCGAGGGGGGGGGGGGGGATTGCAGTAGAGGCAGATGAAGCAGAACAAAGTAGAATTAATACTGGTAGTAACATGGGGGAAAATAAATATTCACACCTGAGAAGCCTCATGACAGTAAAAGACTGAAAGATTTAACAGAAAGGTAAGTGTTGCTTGGGCTCAAATGTGAGACATTAGCTTTTCTTATGTCTTGGAGACATGCCCATAAATTCACTCTCTTGTTTGCTTTATGCAGACTTCAGTATACAGATTTACACCGGTACTGTAAAGCTTTGCTTTGAATGTGTGACACATTATCAATATATTTCAGTGAATGTCAGTTATGATTATTCAGTTTTTTAATTGCGCTATGGTATTACATAGAACTGCATCAGAATAATAGCATAATATTACCATAAAGTCCACAACTTTTGTTGTGTCTTGTGCTGTTTTGATGTTTTGTGATCATTTCTAATGATGACACTAGACAACTGCATTAGAGATAATTAATAACTGCGCATTCTGGTTATCATTATCGGCCAGTTGTCGGTGGTGGGAAGTTCTAAGTTTAGGCAACTTTAATATAAAAATTCAGTGACATTAAAAAGAACACTGAAAATAAATTTCTGTGTATTTAGGTTTGATAATTCCTTGTTATTGATTCCTTTTTGTGTACAAAAAATTATTTTATAAAGTTTAATAATGCATTGTATGATAATCTCTGTATTTGTCTTTTTTTTATTTTCAAGGTCTCTCGCCATAATGATTCTTCACACATTCCAAGAATTCTGGATGTGCCAATTTCAGCATCTCCTGTAATTCAAAGTATGGACATAGCTTTAGACTGTACAGTAAATGGTGGTTTGGCACTTGGCAGTGACTCACCAAAGGTACTATAACTTTTCATGTCCTTTTATTAAGTAATATCGTAAGTCCAAATAAAATTGCAAATTAAGCTTGAACTTGCATTGTCATATGACAGAGATATTTTGTAATATTTAATTTAATTGAAAGTGCAAGCATCTAGTCTGGTATACACACATGGTACAGTGTCATATTCCTTTTCTATGACTTGGTGTGGATACTTCCACTTTTATTTTTAAGTAAAGATGTATGTTATCTTCCCAGTTAGGGAAATGGGCCATTACAGTTCGGCAATCTCTTAAGTATCATTAATATGTGTTGCATTAGTATGTCATATGTAAAGAAAGTTATTACCTAAAAAGTAATCTCCATAACAGTTAAAATATTTGTCGCTTTGGAGGACAATGTGGCCCTTCCACTTGTCAGCCTTTCAGAGTGACTTTCAATACCTTTCTTCATATGTACGTATTTCAATTTATTTATTTTTTTAACTTTAGTGCCTGTGGGTCTCCTAATGACTGAACTCAAAGACTTCAAGGATTTGATACTTCGTGTGGCAAATGTGCTGGTGTGAAAACTGACTCTTTGTAATTTGTTGTCTTCTGTTTACCTTTGAAGAGTTAAGCCAGTTGTGGAACTAATTTACACTTAATGCTGTTAAATCTTCCAGAATGGTACAAGCTATTCATTTAACTCCTTATTCATATTGATCTATCATCTAATGATAAAGATGGAATTTTGATTGACATTTATTATACATATCACCAAAACTAGTATACATCATAACTTTCTTTACATATGACATTCAAAGGTGTTGCCTTGCTTTCACAGGTGGGGGCTGACAAAGCATTCATAGCTTGCTGTTATTCTTGAGTGTTATGTTTAAATTCTGTCGTCTTATTTGCTGAAAGAATGGCTACACCAATTCATGAATGTTAATTGTTACAGAGAGAAGGATTTGCAAGTGGAGGCAGTAGTCCTAGTAGAGAGGTGCAGGAGATATTATCGTTGAAGAGTCCTGAATGTTTGAACCACAGTTTCTATGAAGAAAAAGCTGAATCAGATGACTGCCTAAATATCCTTAATCCAGTTGTAAAGTGAGTGCTGCTTTATCGAGAATATAGTTTTTGTTGTGTTTTTAATTAATTTAACCAGTGCCTCAGACAAAGGCTGTAAAGTTAAGAACATGTGAAAGTGAATACACCAAAAGAAGTCCAAATATTGGTAATGTAGCGAGAGGTTTACAAAATCAAGGAAATGGGCCTTGTAAATTGAAAATTGTTGTTTGTGATAGAGGAGAAGCATTAGCAATAGGTCATCTTAGAATTTGAGCCTGTCAGATTTATTACGCTGCAGTACCCCATGTGTGGTGTCAGCTTGCTTTACTTAAGAAGCATGTATAACTTCACTTTTAAATGACACTTTCATAGAAGTTCAGCTGAACTCTTGCTTCTCAGATGACAAGTGCCTTGTTAATTTTTTCGCATCAAATGGTCGAAATACAAAGGTGATAGACATTTGGCATGAGACTAGCGGAATGTAGCAGCTGCAAATGCATCTCTGGGCAAAGTGGCTAATGTTTTGCAATATTGGTATGACAACTTACATTCTCAGTAGGCACTGGAACTGCTCCTAACACATTAAACAGGCAGTAGTCCACAGCCTTCCTGTTAAATGTTAAAACTCGATAAAATTGTGAACTGAAAGTTGAATTACGTCACAAGTTGATGATCTCAGACTTATCAGATCTTGGGTTTCATTTAGGAGCCTCTTCAGTATACATATCACTATAATGTTTATCATGTAACACACAACTTTGAACACTAAATGTGGTCAGACTTCCAGGCATTCCCATCTTATACAAGTATGGTAACTCAAAATGTTTTCTGTGTTGGTACTATCTGCAGGTGTTTGACTGATTTGTTCATATAAATGCACATCAGTAGCCATGTGATCTCCACAGCAGGTGTTCAATATTCTTTCTCTTGCCGAGATAAAAATCTGTTATACAGGTAAAAAGTCGTTATCGGGATTAGTGTGGACTGTGACCAACTGAGGATGTTCCCACTTACTTAACATTGTGAGGGAGTTTATGGACCATTAGTTCACAGATTGCTGGATTGGGATAGGTAGTCCACCGATTGCTTGGCACCTTAGAAGGTTTATCAAGAATCAAGTGTACCAGACACAAGTTCGTGACCTACCAGATCTGGACTATCGCATTCATGCACCTGTCACAGATGTTACACCTGCTGCAAAACACTTGGAGAGAAGTGGATTACAAATTAGGTGCCTGTTGTGCCATTAATGGTGCACTTATGAAAAGCATTTTGAGTTACTGTACTTGTAGAAACATACTGTCAATACATATCTTAATTACTTCCCAAGCTATTACATTGACATAATAAAGAAATTGTGTTAATTTTTGATTCACTTTTGCACAAATAGGATTGTGGAGTAGTTTGTGCCTTGCCTTGTGTTTTATAACCCATTAAGCATATCTGTTAATGGAGAAGTAAATAAGAAACATATGCTATGCATGTGTCACTTGACAGCTCTGCTTTGCTTCTGAAAAGGGTACAGCCTGGAGGGATAACAGTAAGGTCTAGGAAAGGCTTTTTGTAGACTCATTGCAATATATTATTCATTTCCATATAACACTGATTTTTTTGAATTACCAATGTTGTGGCAATTTTTCAAACATTAAAATGGTGATTATGTGAATGTTGTGACACTCTTTACAGCTGTGTAAGGAAATAGCATTTTGGGATTATGGGATAGCTACTTAAATTTATTTCATAAAAATGCATTGTAAATCTGTGCCACATTATATATTTCATTTCAGTGATAAACTAAATGTTACCAGTAGCAACTGTTGTGACTTCTAGACATTTTTGTGTAATATGCTATTATTGGTGAAAATCACAACGTTATGGAAAGTGTGGTCAGGTTTGGAAGATAATAGAATAGCAGTAAGTGATAAAAATGGTGTGAGGGTGTTTCAGTGTGATTTGACTGCGTGTTGAGGACAGTGTAAATGGCGGATGTTTGTAGAACCTAAAGTACTGCCTTCTCTCTGGATATATCAGTTGGACAGTATTCAGCCTCATGTTGTAAGTAATGTGCAAGTTACATTTAAAGAATGACACATGCCACTGCTGTCCTTGTTAGTACATTGGCCCATGCCTATCAGACATGGTGGGATTGTGGTTGGTCAGCATCTTGTTTCTCACGGTCCTTCAGCCACCACTTTTAAAGCTTTGTAGTCTAGCATGCATGCTCCATGAAGGTAGATTCTCCAGGGAAAATTGTCAGATCTTCTTTGACTCCATGTCACTGTGGTTAGAAGCTCCAATCACAGCATGTGTGGGCTTGAAATGCTACAGAATTCTCTTTTACATACCTTACACAGTTGTAATCCTAATCATTTGCGTATTCTTATTCACCTATTTCCAGTATTAAGTTCATTCTAATTTATCCCCCCTCATGTTGCAGTTTTCACAGACATTTGTGTTTTGATATAATATATTTGACAGATTTATTGATTTGTTTGTTTAGATAACTTTTACAAGTTTCTATTCCCACAGTATTGATACAAAAGCATTACCTGCACCAAAAGATAAACTCCAGTTTGATGTGCTGCAGAAAGACAGTTTGAAAGTTAACATTACTGAAGGTGATGGGTGGCCTGAGATCCCCATGATGCTAGCTGCAGAAATGAGAAAGTCAGTGGCTTCTGAAGAAAGTAACAGTAAGAGGTATTATTTGCTATATGCTATCTGACAAGAAGACTAGCAATGATTTTTTTCAGTAAATGTAAAGTCAATACTTTTTGACTCCATTAACTTTAGAATGTGTGTCTGGAATCTCATAATCTTTATTTATGATAGCTGGCAATGAGAGAGAGATTTTTAAAGAGGCCTATTTTTAGTGTTGCATAAATTGATGACTTATCCAACTGATAATTTCAAAGGGGAATGTTTTGGGGTATCAACAAACAAAAAAATAATGTAACTTGTTAACTAAACAAATTTTAATCTGTTGAGCAGAAATGTGAAAAACAGGTACTAAATCTTCCCGTTATAGATGGTTTCTGTATGGGAAAGAGTAAAATAAAGAGCAATTTGTGTATGTTGAAAATAAGGCTGATATCCACGAATTATCGTTAATGATGATCCCAATTATAGTAGAAGTAATAAATTAGTATAGTATGTCTGCAATACATTTGAATGTTGATCACAAATGAATTTTATGTGAACAAAAACAATGTACTTTTCGTTTGGTTCATGAGATTAGTCCGAGAAATTCTGGGGCAGTTCTTGCTTGCTCTCATGTGCAAGGGATTTGCAGGTGAAGGGTATAGCCTAAGTGTGTAGGCCCATTGATGAGTGAAATGGGAATCAGCATTAAATATAAAGTTATTTACAAACCTCTTAAAATTAAAGTGATATCAGATATTTAGTGTATGTTAAAAATACTGCAGTTTCAAAATTTCTTTGTTAGAGGAATGTACATTGACTGTTGTGCATGTGCTCTTTTGTTCAATATTAGTAACAAAGAACTGAATAAAGTGTGTTCTTTGCTATAGGCTTCTAATTCTTATTTTTCATATTTTACAGGAACTCTGCAGGAATGCAACCTGAGAAGTTGATGGGAAATTTGGAAATAGACATAAAAAATCAGCAGTTGCTGAAAGCCAATCAGAGGCTAGAAGCATCAGTAACTGCTTTGTCAGAACAAATAAATACACTTACAAGTGTGCTGCATGAGCAGCAGATGCAGATAAAGGTGAATTTATCCCCCCCCCCCCCCCCCTCTCTCTCTCTCTCTCTCTCTCTCTCTCTCTCTCTGTGTGTGTGTGTGTGTGTGTGTGTGTGTGTGTGTGTGTGCCAGATCATTTATTAACATTGTATCACAAAGTTTGCGTTGTTTATTTCTGTTATGTTAATATCACCAACCCATCAGATTTCTCCTTTAGTGCAATTTTGGAGCTGGAGGGCTGTTGGTCCATAACATGAAAAAAGCTCAATCAGGGATAATATACATTGAGATTAAAATAACTTTGTGTAATGTAACACAGGAGGTATTTATGTAAAATATTGTAATTTCCAATTTTAATCTCTTTACCTTAATTTCTGTGGAACTAATACTACCGTATTTACTCGAATCTAAGCCGCACTTTTTTTCCAGTTTTTGTAATCCAAAAAAATGCCTGCGGCTTAGAATCGAGTGCAAAGCAAGCGGAAGTTCTGAAAGATGTTGGTAGGTGCCACCACAACTAACTTCTGCCGTCGAATATATGTAGCGCTACGCAGGCATGCTTTGCCGGCACAAATATAAATACTGGCGCCAAAACCTCTGCGTCAGTAAATAAATTTTTAAAAAAAGGTGGAAGACGAGCTTTTTTGTCCGCCCAGAGTTTCGACCACTACATATTCATACATTATCCAACGAAGTAAATGCAAATTCCGTATTGTTCATCTTCGAATGTAGCACCATTTCAATGTACTACGAAAATCCGACTGGTAAGACTGTTTGGGATGTTTGTCAATATGGCCAACTCTACATTCTGAATTTTTTCCTACCTGTGAGAAGAGATGGTTGCTAATAGGAACTGTTATGAATTGTGAATCACATGCAGTATTCTCTTCACCATAAGAGTAATACGAATATAAACATTTTGCCATGTATTGCTTCGTGTTTGCTGCTATCTCATTTAAGTCCTGTCTGCCTAATAAACTACGAAACTAGAGTGAGACAACAGCAAGCTCGGAAGAGTATACATATCATGTCATGTTTAGATTCATATTATTCTTATGCCTAATAGTGATACCATCAGAAATGAAGCACGGCAATTGAGTAGACTTTTAAATCTAAGATAACTCTAATTTCTGTGCAGAATGTAATGTACTAAAGAGGCATCTGCAAAGATTTCCAAACAGAGAAAATTTTTTGCTAAACTCTCGTTCAGAATATCTTCTATCATACGCAGTCTATTATTTGGTTCTTGTTGATCATTATCAAAGAAAGCAGCAATGTAAGTAACAACAAATACCAGTCTCTTGCCATTGTTTTGCTAATGAGACGATTCCTCTCTTTTTTTTTGTTGTAAGCGGCGATAGCGCGCACAAAAGCGAGCCATGCCGCGAGCGGCGACAGGCCGTAAACAGTCATTATCAGAATGCGGCAAACAATGCACGACACAGTACAGTAATGCATTTTTGGCTTAGAGTGACGTAAACACCTATAACAAAGAGAACGGCACTTATCAGATCAAAGAAAAATAAGCAATCAATCCAAACAAGACGAAGCACGTGAAAAAGGAATGGAACCCGTATAAATACAGACGGAGCACCTGACGCATAGCAATGGCTACGTGGTAAAGCTTAACTGCTAAGCTTACGACTCAAACCAAATTACTATAGCTGTATCGTCATTCATTCAACCTAAATTGTGTCTCATATTACAATGGACCAACTTTGTTTCGATTTGGAGGTATGGCCTAAAACTTTTCTCTCCCCTTGAATTTCGAGTCTCAGATTTCAGGCGCGGCTTAGATTCGGGAAATCATCCCCCCCCCCTCCCCCCCTTGATTTCGAGTCTCATTTTTCAGGCGGGCTCAGATTCGAGTAGATACGGTAATGCTTAAATTGATATTTTTAGTTTCCATCTTAAATAATATGATCATATTGGAGTGGATATTTTACAGGTTAGTTGGGTAATTGTAATATTATTTCATTACGCCTATAAAATATATGTGAATATTCTGGTTTTGGCAGCATTTAACCCTCGCAGTACTGGGGGCAGTACATTACGCTCGCCTTTCAAAAATATTGTAATCTAGTCAGTTACTTCATATATATTAAAATTCTGAAAAAATATATTCTTTTTAATGAATTCTTGTACCAGATTCTGTATATTAAATTTTTCAGTTAGATTTAAATTTTTGGGTTAAGCTTAAGTAGCAGATTCACGTTCCCCAATGAATATGCCAATCAATATTTCCAGGTCCAGGGATTTATTTACACCTCAATATCAGTTTAAAAAGCATGTTGAGAGTAGAAGTCAACAACAAAAAAGAAATTTGCATTTTTGAAATTTTTCTGTGTTGGTCGTAAAGTCGGTGGTATGTGTCATGGAAAATGCGTTGATATTGCTAAGAGTGTGCTGAAAGATGGCGTTGATATTGCTAAGAGTGCGCTGAAAGATGTTTTCAGGTTCTGAACCCTACTTACGCATCTGTACCTCTTTAAAATATATATTGTTATGTATATTTTTTCCCATGTGGGCATAAAGTACCCCCACCTCCCAACCTGGTAATGCACATTATGGAAACTGGATTGGTTTTGGTAGGCTTAATTTTTCTTTTAAAATAAATTAATTTGTTTAAGTGTTTAGTACTCTAACAAACATATGAAATGAATGTGTAAGTCTTGCATCACCTTGACTGTAAGTATTTCTAGCTTAGTTTTGTTTTTTCCAGGAGCTGAAAAGTGAAATTCAAATTGTTCGGCAAGAAGCAATGCCTGAAAGGTTTGCGTCCCAATTGGAGCCATATATGACAGCAGTAATTTCTTCACAAATTGAAAAAACCTTAAAAAATCATGATGACCAAATTGCACCATTGTTAGAGGAAATGTTAACTACTAGAGATGAACATGATAAGAAGAGACAAGATGCACTCATGTCTGCAATATCACAGACTGTCGGAAATCTAGTTTCTGCAAAGTTAGAAGATATTGTGTGCATTGAAATAAAAGAAAATATTTTGCCAGGTAAACAGTCAATTTCAGTGTAAAAACTGATTAAGTAAGTGTTCTTTTTTGTCGTGTTGAAAAGTCTATGGTTTAAAAAATACTGTGGTACACGTTTTACCCTTGCTCATTCTGAGAACCAAATTTAAGCTCTTCAGTGAGTAAAAAAAATTGGTAGAGATGGGTGGAGAACTAGCAATCATTTGTCTCAAGATATGCTGAGTATATTGCGGCACTCCTTCTGTTATCACATTTCGAAAAATAGTGAAAATCCTCTTTTACACTAATAAGGGTACTTTAAAAATGGTGTAAATTTCGGGAAAATGTTAATGGTAACGTACTGTTTATACAACATGAATAAGCTACTTTATTAATTGCTTATGTAAGTTGGACATTTCAATGAAAACATTGGTAGTTCCTATTTAATAAAAAATCCAAAATTGTGATTTGTTCCAGTTTCTTGTGTGTGTGTGTGTGTGTGTGTGTGTGTGTGTGTGTGTGTGTGTGTGTGTGCGTGTGTGTGTGTGTGAGAGAGAGAGAGAGAGAGAGAGAGAGAGAGAGAGAGAGAGAGAGAGAGAGAGAGAGAGAGAGGGGGGGGGGGGGGTCTGTTTTTTGTTTAATCTGATTTTCTTGGAGTGCAGAAATACATTAGAAAATTCTGATACCTACGTCTTCAGCAGAAACACAGGGCGATGCCGAAGTCACATACCTACTTACGGAATGTATGTTGATTGTATATACGTCATTATACTTAGCAGGAAACGGGAAATGACGTGTAATGTTAACAGATGAATCATAATCATAGTAGCATGGTGTTGACAACACAACTAATGGTTTTCACAGAATGTTAATGACAGAATTGTTTTTCAAAAGTGTTTTAAAGAAATGTGAAAGAACAAAAAGAAATTATTAATGATTAAAAAAGAATGATAATGGTATTAGTAGTACTTCTTCAGCCCCTTGATCCGTGTGTCTTATCACTAAAGAGTGTTTGGAGCAATCTGTCCAGAAACGGCTATCAAAAATTTCTTGGGGGTTGGCAAAATGCAGAACTTTTGGATGAAACGGTTAACTCCATTGCAATCAAACTATTTTTTCACATGCGCATCTATAAAAGAGCACGTTGAAATACTGTACGGGTTGTGTCTGAAAGATCATACTGTAACAGAATTGTTGTTGTTGTTTTTTTTTTTTTTTTTACTGAACCATATGCTGACTGTGTACTGCTACAACAAGAATGGAAATCTGTAAATATATCTGAATTACTCACTGCACATAAGTAGTGATAGCAAAATGTTTAAGGATTGTAGACCTATGGTCTAGTTAACTGCAACACACAGATTGATCACAGCAGCTATTGCAAATAAAAATCAAAACAAGAAAGCTGCCTTAGTGATTCAACAATGAAACAGTTACAGCTCTGTTCACATGTTTCTCCACATAGATATCTTTTTACATGACTTTGTTTTTATCACTTACAGCAATACTTGAAGCAATTGATCCCATAAAAAATCAACTCCATACAGAAATGGCTCAGAAACTGTCAGCTACGGACCATCTTTTAAAAGAAAACATATCTAAACTGGTTCAGAGCAAGGTAAAAAGAAATTCTCTGTGCAATATATTTTTGTTGTTACCATGCTCTGCAATACATTACTATAATTACTTTTTTTTCAGTCAGTTATGGAGGTTCTCAGCAGTACTCTTGTGGGAGCATTGCAGCCTGTGGTAAGGAACACATACAAGGAAATGTTTGGAAGCACTGCATTGCCAGCATTTGAAAAAGCTTGTCAAAATATGTTTCAACAGCTCAATGAGGTTTTCACAAAGGGTTTGAAAGAACGTAAGTATTTGTTTCATGTTTGTAATTTACATTTTACTTTTATGGTAGTTGTGCTCCACTACATTTCATACATTTTTACATTTCATGTGACTGTGGCAACAAATGTTTTCAGATGTTCAGAGCTTTGAAAGCCACTTTGATAAACAACGGAGACAGCAGGAGAAAGGCAGAGATGTCTTGTCTCAGATGCAAGCCACTGCGGAGACCTTGCGTACAAATACTGAAAACATTCCAGTTGTTATACAGCAGGAAGTGCAATCACAAATTCAAAAGGAGCTTTCCAGGTAATAGTCTTTAGTTGACTGAGAGAAAAAAAAAGGCATTTGTCTATCTAAAGTGTTCATATGTATTTCATTGTATTTTCATGAGGTTGTTTTTTCTCATGTCGCAGTTTTGTCGGTTTATTTTACTATTGTGCAGGGAATTTTATTGAAATGTGTAAGTAATAAGCTGGAGAGGTTTGTGTGCAATTGTAGGCTTCTGAACATATTCACTTGTTACAGCTGTCACAAAGCAAGCCTTTCTCTGTGACTTGCTTAAGGCAGACAAGATTAGTAACAACATATTTACTTACTGAATGACCAGCACTTAACCTCCAGGAGGTGAAATAGTACTGCCGATACACAGAAATAAAAGGAGACACACTCTCTTAGCTTTCAGAAGTATGGCTTCCTCCCTGTATGAAGAGGAGGGGGATAGGTTGGGAAAGGTTCAAAAGGAAAGGCAGGTCACTCAGACTCCAGGATGAGAGCAACACACTTTTTGTCTTTCATATGTTCTACTTGCTACACTAGAGCAGCTTTTCAGTAGCTTACTCTTTATTGATGGCTCAATGACTAAATGTCGGACTACCAAACCAAAGGTTCGAGATTCAGTCCTCAGCCAGTTTTATGGCATGTTTCTTCCGCAACTTGTTGCATGTTTCACCAATGGCAAGAATTTTTCATGTGCAAAATGTCACGTTAACACCATTGTTAACACTCCATGTTAAACTGGTGGGTCCTCTATAACTGGCTAGGTTTGTCACACTGCAAGTACATAGCACCTATAGTAGGACCACACACTGTGGTCTTCAAACCGCCTTTCAAGTTGACGCTTGCTTTACCTTGCACCTGTCTTTCAACAACATCTTTGCCTCTGTACTTACGCCTCGACTGACATCTCTGCCCTTCTAAGCTTTCCGCTCCCGGGATTGGAATGACTCCTTACCCTCTCTCTTAAAACCCACATCCTTTCGTCTTTCCCTCTCCTTCCCTCTTTCCTGACGAAGCAACCATTGGTTGCGAAAGCTAGAATTTTGTGTGTATGTATGTGTTTGTTTGTGTTTCTATTGACCTGCCAGCGCTTTCGTATGGTAAGTCACATCTTCGTTTTTAAATATATTTTTCCTGCGTGGAATGTTTCCCTCTATTATATTATATATTTTTAGATGGACATGAATGTGTATTTTAAATGAAATCGTGGTTCCCCAGAGTTCTGGCTGCTGGCAGCTGTAATTTTGTCACAAGCAATGAGAACTTAATGCTTCAAGATATCCTTTGTCTCACCAAAAGATGACCTACTTTCTATCTGCACAGTGGTACCCACGAAGTGATTTGTATAGATGTTTGCATTATCCTGTTTATCATCAGTTTCATTATTAAGACTAAGGACAATATCCTAGGCCCTGATGTAAATACACCAGTCTTGCTCCTTCTTATGTTCCTCATAAATTTGATTTTCTTGCCTAAATTACAATTTTTGATAAGCAAGTATATATTTTCCTGGATTTTCAGTTACTTTATTTATAATTTGATACTAGTTTGTTATAGAATCCTACCTTTGTTTGTAGGAACCAATTGAATTTTTGATTGATATGTAATGCCTTCCTCCTCCTACATAGTATTTTTATCTCAAACAATGGAAACCTCAGATTGGAATATCAACAATGTAGGAAAAGACAGATTGCTGCTTACTATAAAGAAGACACACGAAGTTGCAGACAGGCACAATTAAGACATTCACATATAGGCATTCTGGCCAGAGATGCTGGAGTTAGCAGTCGTGCATGTGTGCGAGGTGTGCTTGCTTTTTGTGTGTGTGTGTGTGTGTGTGTGTGTGTGTGTGTGTGTGTGTGTGTGTGTCTGAAAACTATATGTGAGTGTCTTTTAATTGTGCAGACCTGTCTGCAACTTGATATGTCTTCTTTACGGTAAGTAGCAATCTCTCTTTTCCTACACTTTTAATATTTTTATCGCTACAGTAATCTATGATGTTTGAAGTGCACTCTACATAGTTTGTGGCTAAACATTTTTATAAACTGATGCAGTTTTCATTACCAGTTGTTTAATTTAGAGTTTATAACAGTTCTAAACAGACTAGCTCTATCTACAGTAAGGCCCTGTTGTGAGCCTTTGAACTGGAATTATTTATTATCTAATTGTTCACCAGCAGTGTTACATTGTGTTCTGACGCACAATGTGGGTGGTAGCACACGTTTTTCTCCTCACACATTTTAAAATGACTGTAATAATCATCCACACACACACACACACACACACACACACACAAGGAATAAATATATTTTATCTTAACTGGCATTTGTACTTTTAATTGTAAATTTTATTCTGTAGTACTTTCTGTGTCAACCTCAAAATTGTATAAATCATAGTCAGACACAACATATAGTGTATTTGTATGGAGTCCTTTGTCTGTGAGATCGACAGTTACCCAGTAGTCTTGGAAGGTCCTAATTACTTCAGTTAAACTGGTAAGTCTGCACAGTACATGTAACTCAGTTGCTCACTGCCTAGCAGCTGATCAGTGAGCCAGAACATCATCTCCAATTTAAAACTGATTATTTATGTGTATGAAAATGTTAGCTGTAAAATGAAGTGCCAGTATACACATTTCTGGTTCAATTTAAGCAATATATTTTGGCTCGGATTACACATTTCCCTTAGCAATAATAAACCAATTATGATCAATGCATCTTTGTTAATTAAATCTCTCTCAGTTTCCAGGATAACCTGACAAAGGCTGTTAGCATAGTTGTGAAAGAAAACATAACAAAAGAATTTCATGCCCAGCAGTCTGTTATTGAGGACAGAGTATTAAATGCTGTTCGTTCAAGAGCTGTTACTCCTGCTCCACACTTACTAGATAGTCAGGTGCAGAAGGCTCAGCTGATGCAATTAATTGCTCAAGGACAAATAAATCCTGCCTTCCAACAGGTATCTATCACAAACATTTTAACAGTTGTATCAAGCTAAATTAGAATGTGATCACAAAAGAACTTCATGTGTGTTATCTGTTTTGTAAGTCTTGAAATGCAGAGGATAGTTTGAAGTTGCCAAAAACTAAACTAAACATAAGAAAAAGTAGTGTTACATTGAATCAGCGACAGGCATAGAAAAGTAAAAAATAATAAGTACTATGGTCCTTCTGACATTAAAAACTTTTATATTATTGATTTACACATCAAGTTCCATAGGACCAAATGGAGGAGCAAATCTCCCAAGGTCATGGAGTATGACAGTATATGAAATTACAACATAAAAGTAATTCGCGAACTTACACCAATTATTGTCTGAACTGCCCATTTCTGAGCCAATTAGAATGGGAAGAGTTACCCCAAAATATAATGCCATATGATATAAGCGAATTAAAATCAGCAAAGTAGACTAATTATCATGTCAAATGATGACTTTCTTCAGATACCATTTGGATAGTAAAAATGGCAGCATTAAGTCTTTGAACAAGATCCTGAATGTGGGCTTTCCACGACAGTTTACTATCTATCTGAACACCTAGAAATTTGAACAGTTCAGTTTCAGTAATCAAATGCAATTTCTGTGAAATTTAGATGTTGGGTTTTATTAAATTATGTGTTAGAAATTTAAAAACTGAGTCTTACTGTGATTTAGTGTTAGTATATTTTCTACAAGTGATGAAGTTATGTCGTGAACTGCACTGTTTGAGACTGAGCCAATATTGCACACAACATCTTTTACTGTCAAGCTAGTGTCATCAGCAAACAAAAATATTTTAGAGTTGCCTGTAATACTAGAGTACATATAAACAAGGGACAGGAGTGGCCTTAACACTAATCTCTGGGGCACCCGTCACTTCACCATACCCCACTCAGACTCCACATCACAGCCATTCTCAATCCTGCGAATAATCACCTTTTGCTGTCTGTTTTTTAAAGTAAGAGGCGAACCAATTGTGAGCTACTCCCTGTATTCCGCAATGGTCCAACTCCTGCAGCAATATTTTGTGATCAACACAATCAAACACTTAAGTTAAATCAAAAAATATGCCTAGCATTCGAAACCTTTTGTTTAACCCAGCCAGTACATAATAGAGAAAAGAGAATATAGCATTTTCAGTTGTTAAATGGCTTCTAAAGCCAAACTGTATATTTGATAGCAAATTATGTGATATGAAATTATCAATTATCCTTACATACACAGCCTTTACAATAACTTTACCAAACACTGATGGCATAGAAATAGTTCTTAAACTGTCTAAATTATCCCTATCTCCCTTTTTATAAAGCGGCTTTACTACTGAGTGCTTTAATCGTTCAGGAAACTGTCCATTCCTAAAGGAAAAACTACAAATATGGTTAAGTACAGGGCTAACATGTGCAGCACAATACTTTAATATTTTGCTAGGTGCTCCATCATATCCATGATTTATTTATTGACTCAATCTCCTCCTTGTACTGAGTACCCCTTTCAGTCAACAGATTACATAAATTGCAGTCCTGCCTAAATTAGCTTTTATTTAGTACAAGAGGTACAACAGAAAAAAAAAAATCGCAAAGAAAAGAAGCAGAAAAATAAAACAAATAAAGATGAAAGCAAACTATAGTAATTTTCAGGTAATGAACACAGCAAGATCAGAGATGTAAAAGATACAAAATGCTTCAAATTTTGATGTACTTGACTTCTGCTTAGATGCATCCTTTTCTCACTGGGACCCAGTCCTACTCTAATACCTGCCCAGCCGAGTTCGTTTTTACATTTTGGGTATCAATGGTCATATGAGACATTTCTTATAATATACTACCACAGTAAATTTTACCGTCTAGTAAGGTCATCCGAAGACCAGTATCAGTTGCAAAGTGATTCAGAAAAGATTACTGTATGGTGTGGCAGGTGGCAGTTGACACTAAATAACGAAAAGTGTGAGGTGATCCACATGAGTTCCAAAAGAAATCCGTTGGAATTCGATTACTCGATAAATAGTACAATTCTCAAGGCTGTCAATTCAACTAAGTACCTGAGTGTTAAAATTACAAACAACTTCAGTTGGAAAGACCACATAGATAATATTGTGGGGAAGGCGAGCCAAAGGTTGCGTTTCATTGGCAGGACATATTCATATTCTTGAGTGGGAAAAAAAACCTTGTTTCACAAAGCTCCTAGCAACCAGCGCACGTTGGTCTATCGATTACTCATAATTTTGAAACCCATCCCTGTTGGTTTTTGAACACACTCTGTAAATTGATTTCTGAATGAATCAAGAGTTAATTTTTGAATGCGTGCATAGTGTACGTGATGTCTGTCAGGGGAATCCCCGTCGCAACTAGAAATAAACTTTCCTGCAGGCAAAAGGGGACGGGGTTATACGAGCTGATCAGAGTAAAGCTGAATCGCTGTATGATTATGTGGTTGACTGTATTTGCAAATGATCAGCCTTGTTATCCATTGTTTCATACTACCAGAATGGAAATAAATGACTGACAGGAATAACGGGCAAGATAGATTACTTATTATCTTCTCAGTGTATCCAAGAAAATGAAATTTTGTCAGAAAAGTTTTGGGCAGACCGCTACGCTAGTAAGGGCCAGTTGTACAGTCCCCGTCTAGCAGCCGCTTAACTTCTATTCTGGAAGTAGCACGGAAAGCGGTTTGTACGAACATAACAACACCTAACCGGAGAATAATCAGGGATAACTAAACTGGTGATTCTGGCAGGGTTAGTGAAGTTAGGCGGCGAATAAATTGTGACAAAGGCAGGAATAGTTCCAGAATTAGTCATGACAAGATTGTTTGTTAGAATGAGGAAGAAGAAGAAACGGGGACATCACACCAATTAGGGAAGAACATGACGATTCCAAATTTATATAAAAATCTTGTACTACTACTTTTCGATCTCATGCTCGAGAAACTGGAGCGTATGAATGAAATGTGAAACTATTTCCTAACATTAAGCTATTTGCTTGTAGTAGGCCTAATAGGCATTGTATGTTGCTCTTGGTAAATTATATTCTGTTGTGTTATAAAAATGACCATATGCGCCAAAACAGTCTCGTTTATTTTGTGTGTATTACAATTTCTGCAGTGTTAGAAAAGCCTATTTTGTTTTATCCAGCAGACAGTGACAAAATAGACGTAATCAGACTGAGAAACCACACCAGTCTTTGGTACTATTTGTATTAACACCTTACGCAGTATTAGACAATGATGTTTCGATTTTTCATGTAGCAAAACATTTGACGAACTTTGATGAGGTAACAGAGTCTTTCACAAAAAGGAAAGCACGCCATGTAAAGCTGTAGCAAGATTAGAGAGAAAACAATGCTAGGAGCTAAGGATTGAAAGAATGTGTACTGTCTTGCTTGTCCATTGTCTTTGCTGGTTTTATGTATCCTATATTTAACTTTGTCACCCAAAACAGAAAGGCAATAAAGAGTGCAAATTTTCTGAAGAGTTCTTGTTCTCCCGGTTACAAATAATCCCATCCAGTATTAATTGCAAGGTTTTTTTTTTTTTAAAAAAAAAAAAAAAGAGGGGAATGATGTCAAACTGGGCGACTGGGAGCAGGAGAGGCACCACAGGACATTTTAATTTCCCCTGTTCTGAATATAGTTTGATGGCATCCAGTACAAAATATACACGTTTCAATTCCACGGAGCGAAATACAATGACGTGCGATAGAAGAATGCTGTATGAAGAGGGGTGGCACTCCACTCTGGCACACTTAAGACCAAATAACATGTCTTACATTTCCTCGAACATATATGTTTTATGTATCAGACTCTTCACAAAGATGTGCGCTACAAAATGAACACATTTAAATTTTTGACGTTGTATCTCAAACACTTGTGGGGGGAAGGGGGGGGGGGGGCTACTATCTTAGTATTGCCCCAGTTCGGAAATATCGTAGATCTGAGGCTGATGCGTAGAGCAGTCTGAGTTTTATTGGGCAAGTGTGTAGTTTCCATGTGACCAGTGTTTACATTTGGTGATTCTGCTGTTTCCTCTTCATTTACTGCTCTCACGTCAAATGAAAACAAAATTGATTTCTGTGGCCAGGAGCTATCAAGTGAATTAAAATACGCTCACGTAATCACAGAAGGCTAATACACGTTATTAGTTTCAGATTTTATTTTATTTCCACTTTTCTGGCAGTCGTGCATTAATCGCCTTGAAGAACAATGAAGTTAGTTTTGTCGGTTTGCTACAGAAATTTGGCTTTTATTAACTTTTTACGCTGAGGCAGTCAATGTATTTGAAATGAAATGTTTGGTTTCTCACTATTGGCAAATTTCAACTGTTTGCTGCATTTCAGGTGCACATTTTCATCTTCTAGCACGTATGGCATTATGTCACAATAAAGAATCAAAAATGAATTAATACAGTACTGGTACTCAAAGAAAATTTACATCCCGAAACCCATACTGAAAAGCTTAATATCCGGTTGAGGCCTACTTCATTGGGAATCTAGATATACGAATGTGCTCTTTAAGTATGCACTTTAAATGTCCCATTTTAGTATGGCTCACGAAATTCCGATGCTCTTGGAGTATCCTCTGACGTCTCTTTTCTTTTATGGCGTAATGTAAGATCTTTTAATGTTTTACGCGTACGAACATACAGGCTTCCTGCGTCATAGCAGCTGCCAAAGCGCAGTGGCACCAGTTATCTGGCGCTCTCTGACGACTACTGAAATGAACCTATTTCTAACAGGTCGCGGGAAAATATTGTGAATGTTGGTTTGAAAAGCGTTACTTTCAAAGTAAATTTCCTTTTTCGCAAATTGTACTAGTGTGAGAATGTACAATGAATTTCTTGAATCACAGAGCGTTTGATGACGTGCCATTTAGAAGTATTTCCAGCCCAAAAGATCAGACATTCACGTTGTCGTTATGAGTAAATTGATGTAGTGCTACGGAAGCTCTCTCTCCTCTGCGGTAGCTAATTTATTTGTGGAAAACTCTGAGGACAAGTCACTGGACTCGTCTAAAATTTTTACTGGTACGTTTGTTTGATATACCTTTTAGTGTAACACGTGCAAAAAATATCAACATTATATGTGAAAGCTTTGCTTTTCTTGTAGCAACACTATGTATATTAATTTAAAACATTAACTTTTCCTGTTTGTGTATAAGCGCTACTTAACAATGATGTTGCTATTAGCTGACTACATCGCGTGTCCTGCGGTCTGAATATCTGCTGTCATGGGCTGGCTGGATCACGTGACATGAGCTATGAGTGGCTTACAAAAGCGCATCGCAATCTTGATTACATGGTTCGGAAAGTAACATGTGGCGTTCGGTGGAATTCGAATTTATACTTTCGTAATACGAAAATATACAGCGAAATCTTTCCAAAAAGGGTTTTCTTCCCTGAGTTACGTTTTCTAAAGTGCCTGGAAATTCGACGCTTTGTATAAAAACATAACCATTCAAAGGATTGATATTTTTTACAGTTCTGAGGGAAAATATACTGTCACATAATAACACGAAAAGTGTGTTTTCATCCGGGAGAAAGTGAATTTTTAACCGGGAAATCCGGGGAATTTTTTTTTCCTTGTCCACATATGCACCCTGTATGTGATTGAATGCCGGTGATTGTGTAATGAAAATTAACTTTTTGTCATAACCATATCAGTCACAAACTAAACATTAGTTTATGCTAAATGCATTTCATTTGCTATGCAGACATATTGCCACTGCCTCTATAGCATAATAGTTGCTGTCGCTACCTTTGGTACTGAAGAATCTGGGTTTGAGTGCCAATCCTCTCCTTAGATATTTTTCCTGAGGAGAGAGGTATGGAATGGGGTCAACTCAGCAGAGTAAGGCTGATCACATGTCCCATGGGACACTAGATCACTCCTTATACTACTTTGTAGGCAGCATTCAGTACAGGTCTAAGGCCTAGTTTGTGAGTGGTGTTTACGTAAACATGTTACCACCTGCGTTAAGCCTGACTATTAAGATGATTTTATAAAGTATATATTACACCACTGATTAATCTTACTCTGACATTTTTCTCTCAGTACTTGTGAAGTCTGTTGCCTATAGATGAAGGATGTATTGAAAAATTTGTGATGGGTGCATTTTGTAACTTCTCACTCTGTCATTGTTGTAACTGTGTGCTGTTGTTTAACTCCTTCAGTTGTCCCTTTGTTGTTAGTTTGGTTACAACACTAGTGACTGGGTTTTGGGAACGTTTCACTTTGACTAACGAGGGATGGCTATGATGTTTGGATCGTAGATTTACTTCAAACTATACACACTTTTAGTAGCCTATTAGGACAACATAACATGCAAGTAATAAGGCGTACTACTTAGGCACTTTCGGGAAATTTTACGCATTGAATATGTACCTATACATAGCAATTGTGAGTAGAAGATGGCAGTGGTCGAGTGGTTAGCATTTGAGTTCTGCAATCCGTGGATTGCTGGTTCGAGTCCTGCTTATCTTTTCCCCTCCTCCTCCTCCTTCCTTCCTTCCTTCCTTCCTTCCTTCCTTCTTCCCTCCCTTCCTACCACCCTCCAACAATGGTCATCTTATTCATATATATGACGTTAGAATGAAACACAGGTATTTGCTTGAACTTTTATTCAATTTCCAAAGGTATTTGGCTGTTTACTAATTTTAATTATTGTAACAAATATTCTGTTTACAATAATCAACAAGTAAATGACCAGATGCATAAAGTTTTCCTGAAAACTTATAGCTGTTGTGGTTTTCAAAATCTCTTATACCTACAATTGGGTAAGGTATCCCGAACGGCATTGCACCTGGACCTGCAGACATAGAGACCCTCCCATTCTTCAACTTTCGTAGTGGTGACACCTTGCTAACATGGCAAGAACAAATAGTGTATGTGTGAATTTTTTAAACATCACTAAATTTACATTGTTACTTCAAAAATGGAGGTGACTCCTGGTTCTTCGACTACTGAGGATGGTGAAAGTCATGAAGATTCAGCATATAACTTAATGCGGTGGCAAATGTCAGTTAAAAGATGCATTTGTGCACTGTGATAGTCTTCTTCAAAAAGCAGACCTTATTGACAGAGACTTATCGCTGAAGATTTCTGCAGATGCAGTGGCGATTGGGAAAAACTTTTATCAGCCTATCGTCAAAATGTTAGGGCCAAAGATATTTATTACTAATGAGCACCTTATTCATTCCAACAAATTAGGTAAAAGTTTATTCCATGAAGCTAAAGATTTTTCTGATGATAAGGATAATGAGCAGACTGAAAAGAAGGCAAAAGTTGGACACATTCTGTTGGAGACAAAAATACTAGTAATGAGACTGGCAAAAGAACATGCCACGTGGTATCTGCAAAGTTTGTGCAAATAAGTGTCCTTTATTATTATTATACCTTTCAAATGTTATGTGTGAAATAGCATGTTGGGTTGGGGGGGGGGGGGGGGGGGGGACAGAAGGTGTTACAGAAAAACAGAGCAGGCCCGGATCCAGCAATGCTCCGATTATGGGGCTTGAAGGATAACCACTGACAGCTTTTGCTCCGAGTCACAACACAGTGGTACATAGTCAATGTGTAAAGCTTTTCTTGCAAGTACATCTTACTACTTGCACATTATGTTGTCCTAATGGATTACTTAAAGTGTACAAAGCCTGAAGTAAATCTGTCATCCGAATGTTGTCGCCTCCCCTTGTAAGACATACATTTTATGTATAGCTTAACTACTGAGAATGTATTTCAATTTATTGTGAGACACTTAACATAGTGTAATAATAAAAGTGAATTTTTGTTTACATACACAATTAAGTGGGAATTACCTTATAATTATTGTTATGTTTATGTGGTTCTTTTCTTTTCAGGCACTTTCGGCGTCTGATTTGAGTCTAGTAGTTTTTGTTTGTGAACGTGTCAATCCCCAACAAATCTTTAGTCAGACACCATGTCCTCTACAGCAACATGTTTTGTTGTCTCTTATACAGCAGCTTTCAGCTGATATGGAAAATGACACAGAGATCAAACATAAGTAAGTTTACAACTGTAATTAAATATTGTTCTTACTACTTTAGTCACTATTTCATATTCGAGTAGTGTTCATTAAATCAAATGTTGCAGTCCTTCAAAAAATGTCTTGGAGCAATGAGTAAGGATAACCACTCACTATATAGCGGAGGTGTTGAATGGAATATGCACCGAGGTGCCAAAAGTTGTGGGGTACCTCCTAATATTGTGTCGGACCTCATTTTACCTGGCATAGTGCAGCAGCTCAACATGGCATTGACTCAACAAGGCGTCGGAAGTCCCCTCCAGGAATATTGAGTCGTACTGCCTTTAGAAGCATCCTCAATTGCAAAAGCGTTGCTGTGCAGGATTTTCTGAAATACTTTAATCGTATTATCCAGTACAATATTTCTGCTTTCTTTATGCATACACAGAGCAACTGAGGTGGGGGTTGCTAAGGAAATGTAAGTTCTTTTGCCCTTCATGTTCCCTTCTTCTGTATATTCTAATGAACAGTGCTGCCCTTTGTGTTAGACCAGTTGTAATCAACCTGGTCCCCACCATCTGCTAGTGCGCTTTCCAGCTTTTGTGCTGGACCGTAGGCAGTTGGGGGTTGGAAGATATTTTTATAAGGTTTTCATAAAATTTTGACAAAGTATTTGGTAAATAATAATAATAATAATAGTAATAATAATAACAACCCGTGGAGGCCCGGAAAAAGAATAGGCCTCCGGTATGTTATGCCAGTCGTAAAAGGCGATGAAAAGAACAAACCACTAATAGGGCTAACCCCCCTTTTAGTGTGATTAATTGGTTCAGGACAGAACTAAAGCAGCCTCGGACAAGCGCCGTCATGGTCGGGGACGACGTTTGAACCCTATGCACACCCGCAATGGTAACGACACTGCTAGCCAATTGGAAAATGATTTACATCCAAATAAAGGTGTTTTGCAGGATGTGCTTCCTGCAACCACCCTAGAAGGAAAACGAAGACAGAGGATGAGATGGTCAGATGAAGTTAATCGACACCTCATGTTCTGTTATTACCAAGCAACAAACCTAGGAACCACAACTGTATACAGATCACAAATATACACAACATTTATTGTCAGATACTCAGAATTAAAATTTTTAACAGAACAACGACTAGCTGATCAGATCCGTGTAATAATAAAAAAAAAACACGATACCCCACTCAGAATTAGAAAACATCAAACAACAAGTACAACAAATACTGGAACAAAATAATGTGCAATCAGAAGAAGAAGAAGAAGAAGAAGAAGAAAATACAGTAATGGACTCAAGCATCCCAGAGCAAACAAACAAAGAACAACACGCATCAATTAAACAATCAGAGGAAAATGAAATCTTAAGACAGCCACCAGAACAAGCACAAATAGAACTCTAAGTAACACACATGTTAGATATAGAAGAAAAATTTCAGCTGACATGTATAGAATACAAAGACACAAATACAGACATTAGACCATTCTTGCATAGACTGCCAAATAACCCACAAGTCAAAACAACAATAAAAACTATCAACACAACTATGGAAGAGTTACAACTACTGGTTTATATAGGAGCACTCACTACACTAAATATACACACTAGGCAGAGATCAGAACCAACCAACACACAGAAGAAACCCACAAAACCAGCATGGCAACACAGGCTACAGATCAGAATAGAAAAACTGAGAAAAGACATCGGACAGCTAACACAATTTATAAAAAATGAAATGTCAGAAAAAAAACGAAAAAGGTTAGGTAAAATCTCACAACAAGAAGCAATAGAGCAATTAGATGAAAAGAATCAGAAATTACAAGCATTGGCCAAACAACTTAGAAGATACAAAAAAAGTGAAAATAGAAGGAAACAAAACCAAACATTCAACACAAACCAAAAGAAATTTTACCAGACAATAGATAACACACACATTAAAATAGACAATCCACCAAACATAGCAGACATGGAACACTTCTGGAGCAATATATGGTCAAACTCAGTACAACATAAGAGACATGCACGGTGGATACAAGCAGAAACAGACACATACAAGATGATACCACAAATGCCTGAAGTGATAATTTTGCAACATGAAGTCACCCGAGCAATTAATTCTACGCACAATTGGAAAGCCCCTGGAAAAGATAAAATAGCAAATTTCTAGCTAAAGAAGTTCACCTCAACACATTCACATCTAACTAAATTATTTAACAGTTACATTGCAGACCCATACACATTCCCTGATACACTTACACATGGAATAACTTATCTGAAACCTAAAGATTAAGTAGATACAGCAAACCCACCAAAATATCGCCCCATAACATGCCTACCAACAATATACAAAATATTAACTTCAGTCATTACACAGAAATTAGTGACACATACAACACAGAACAAAATTATAAATGAAGAACAAAAAGGCTGTTGCAAAGGAGCACGAAGATGTAAAGAGCAACTGATAATAGATGCAGAGGTGACATATCAAGCTGAAACTAAACAAAGGTCACTACACTACGCATACATTGATTACCAAAAAGCTTTTGATAGTGTACCCCACTCATGGTTACTACAAATATTGGAAATATACGAAGTAGACACTAAATTGATACAGTTCCTAAACATAGTAATGAAAAATTGGAAAAACACACTTAGTATCCAAACAAATTCAAATATCACATCACAGCCAATACAGATTAAGCGTGGAATATAGGAATATGCCAAGGAGACTCACTAAGTCCTTTCTGGTTCCGCCTTGCTCTGAACCCACTATCCAACATGCTAAATAATACAAATTATGGATACAATATTACTGGAACATACCCACACAAAATCACACATTTGCTATACCTGGATGATATAAAACTACTGGCAGCAACAAATCAACTACTCAACCAATTACTAAATATAACAGAAGTATTCTGCAATGATATAAATATGGCTTTTGGAACAGACAAATGTAAGAAAAGTAGCATAGTCAAGGGAAAACACACTAAACAGGAAGATTACATATTGGATAACCACAGCGACTGCATAGAAGCGATGGAAAAAAGACGCCTATAAATATCTAGGATACAGACAAAAAATAGGAATAGATAATACAAATATTAAAGAAGAACTAAAAGAAAAATATAGACGAAGACTAACAAAAATACTGAAAACAGAATTGACAGCAAGAAACAAGACAAAAGCTATAAATAATTATGCTATACCAATATTGACCTACTCATTTGGACTAGTGAAATGGAGTAACACAACCTAGAAGCACTCAATACACTTACACGATCACAATGCCACAAATATAGAATACATCACATACATTCAGCAACTGAAAGATTCACATTAAGCAGAAAGGAAGGAGGAAGGGGATTTATCGACATAAAAAACCTACATTATGGACAGGTAGACAATTTAAGAAAATTCTTTCTAGAACGAGCAGAAACTAGCAAAATACACAAAGCAATCACTCATATAAATACATCGGCTACACCACTGCAATTTCATAACCACTTCTACAACCCTTTAGATAACATAACATCAACAGATACGAAAAAAGTAAATTGGAAAAAGAAAACACTACATGGCAAGCACCCGTATCATCTAACACAGCCACACATCGATCAAGACGCATCCAACACATGGCTAAGAAAAGGCAATATATACAGTGAGATGGAAGGATTCATGATTGCAATACAGGATCAAACAATAAACACCAGATATTACAGCAAGCATATTATTAAAGATCCCAATACCACAACAGGTAAATGCAGACTTTGCAAACAACAAATAGAAACAGTAGATCACATCACAAGCAGATGTACAATACTAGCAAATACAGAATACCCCAGAAGACATGACAATGTAGCAAAAATAATACATCAACAGCTTGCCTTACAACATAAACTTATAAAACATCATGTTCCCACATACAAGTATGCACCACAAAATGTACTGGAGAATGATGAATACAAATTATACTGGAACAGAACCATTATAACAGATAAAACACCACCACATAACAAACCTGACATCATACTCACCAATAAAAAGAAGAAATTAACACAACTAATCGAAATATCCATACCCAATACAACAAATATACAAAAGAAAACAGGTGAAAAAATTGAAAAATGGATCCAACTGGCTGAGGAAGTCAAGGACATGTGGCATCAGGATAAAGTTGACATTATACCAATTATACTATCAACTACAGGAGTCATACCACACAATATCCACCAGTACATCAATGCAATACAGCTACATCCAAACTTACATATACAACTACAGAAATCTGTAATTATTGATACATGTTCAATCACCCGAAAGTTCCTAAATGCAATATAACATATACCGTACAGTTAAAAGGAAGTCACGCTTGATCAAGGTCCGCGTCACTTTCCATTTTTGACCAGACATAACGTCTGAGAAAAGAAAGAAATAATAATAATAATAATAATTATTATTATTATTATTATTATCATCTTTCCTTTCTCAGACATTATTATTATTATTATTATTATTATTATTGTTATTATTTGCCTTAACTTGCTGCAACTCTGCTTTATAAGTTTTATAAAGTAAAGTTACAGCCCTACTTTATGTATCACCGTTACTGTGGAACTGATGGGCAGTTACTAGCAAAACATCCTAACAGAGATACAAAAGGGAAGTAGTTAAAGCAAGTTGACTACCCCTGTGTTTGACTGTAAATACATACTTGCATGCCAGCAACATCCTCATAGCCTCATAAAGAAATAATTATCAAACACACATCACTGACATGCCTTAAGTGGAAACATTGCACTTCATTCACACAGCTGCAGGTGGCAGGCCTCCCCAGTGAAGTCAGATAATATACAGCTCATATATTGTGCTTTGCACCAGGGTTCAACTGAAATGCTGAGCTAATGATGCTTTAAGTGTTTCACGCTATGAGACTTGAAATTATTTTATGAACTGACATAAGATATCTTTGTTAGTAACCAATATTAAGGTTAACAGACTTAAAAAGGATTACTGTATTTTCAGGTACTTGGAAGAAGCTGTCATGAACTTGGAGACAAATAATGCCTTAACCAGAGAACACTTGCCAACAGTGATTACTGCCCTTCAGCGACAGCTTTCAGCGTATATTACGAAGAACCCAAACAACAAAATTACTCGCAGTATGAAAATGCTCCTTATGGCAACGAGGGCTTTACTGAATCAGTGACATAAAATATCAACCAGAACTTGAAATTTTTATATTTTTTATCAATTAAATGTCTGTAAAAGTATTACACTGTAATTTGATAGGCTGTGGGCATGACTGATATTCATGTGTAGTCATCGTGTGTGTGTGTGTGTGTGTGTGTGTGTGTGTGTGTGTGTGTGTGTGAAGGTCGCAGTATGATTCCTGGTGTATATTTATTTGTAAATACGATTCTTGTGAGAGACTTTGACAACGACAAAGTGCTGTTGTAGTATATTATTACATATTGAATTCAGATCTGTTAAGACTGACTTGCATACCTTTTATGTAAATTGATGCAAATGTATTTTTAGTAGTGTTTACAGATCAGAGCAATAACTTTCAGTAACTAAAAAGTTAAAGTTGTTGTTTTTATTATTTTAGGTATGTTTATGCCTATAATAATTAATACTATGATATGCCCTCAATGCTGCAGCTGGTCACAGTAAAAAAAAATAGATGTTTTATAAGAATTGTAAAGTTATTTTTAAATATACATTATTAAAAAAATGTGAAAAATCACCTTTTATTCTTCAATAGTTACCAGAGTAAATATTTTAGATGCCAACAATGCCCATTTAAAATAGTACAACAGACATTCTTCAAAGAGCCATTGCTGGAACAGTCATTAGTTCACTGTCAGTTTAATTGCCCCATGAAACTGTAATAAATAAGACTTAACCGTTTCTTGCAAGTATCTGAAATCAAATTCAAAACCCATGCATGTCGCAAGAAATGGAATCCCTCGCAGAATAAGAATTAAGCATATGAGTGTTTAACCCCTAAACTTAGTGATTTCTTTTGTTCAAATTATGTTCCACAAAATAATTTTTTATTAACAAAAGAATCCTATAATGAATGACATTATATACAGACATATAAAGATGGCTTTTAAAGTTCAAAATAATGAATTACACATGGCTCTCCCAAGGATCTCAATAATTGTGAGTGAATGTCATCTATCATGGGACCTTGTTCAACTCAGGTCTTTCAGTGCTCTATCAAATTCTTCTTGCTATAGCATGTCTTCCATCTCGTATCTTCCATCTCATCTGCATCTTATGTCACTTCCCTTTACGGCCTTTCTATGTATTCCATCCACCATTCAGCCTTGCCTTGTTTATTTAGTACTGGTTTGTCATCTGAGCTCTTGATATTCATGGAGTTGCTTCTCTTTCATTGGAAGGTCTGTCGTGTATGTGCACAAGCATGACAACACCATGAAACTGTCAATGTTAACGCAAATGTGACTATACTAGCTGATGGGGGCTCAACAATAAAGCTGTGGAGCTGAACCCTGGAAGGGGGAACAAAACTTTACTTGCGAATCAATCTACGGAGGAACAGTGTGTCCAAAAGCTGCTTAGACATACACACAACGTGACCAGTGCAAATGACCGGTAACAGAGCACGGTGCAGGGGGAAGGTCAGGCCCAAAGTAGTTGAAATCAGCTTAAGAACTTACAGGCCTGGCCTATCACCACTTCTTGGTTGACACCTGGGTCAATGGTTCTGCCCTTTCAATGATTCATGCACACACTGTCCATGACAGATTGCCATACTAGTCTGCTGCGAGACGCCAGCTCATCTGCTTCCATATTGATGTCTGCTGGCGGGGATACTACATCACTACCAACCTGAGGTCCTGAAAACACAACTACTCAGCCTTGACCTTACTGCCTTTGGCAAATGGAATGTAGTGGTGGTGACATAATTTAGGTATTGCTGATGACTTATGCGAGATTTGTGCCTTCGAATTTACTGCCAAACCAATGGTATTCTCAAAAAGCTGGTCGTACAACCGTAGTAAAAAGTGCAAATCTTGAAACAGATGCTGACTCGGACACTAAATGCATTTTGTCCACTGTCTGGAAGCCAAAAATGCTTTGTGCCAATGGCGAATTAACCACTAATAACATCAGTCATTATTCCACATTTTTATAATTTGCTGAGATGAAGAATTGACCCCTCAAAGGAATTTGCTGTTTACTACAAGACACAACTTGGCGTAATGGCCGTTGCAATGCATGGCTGCCCAAGAACCTGTATGTATCGAAGTTACTGAGGCTAACTGTTGCTCCTATATCCACCTGTAACTCAATTGATCACTCATCCAAGACTAGTGTTAGCAAAATACGCTGAGGTGATGCTTGTGGGGCACTGGAGACAGCATTTCAGTCCAGGGAGAACACTAGGGCATCCACAAACTGATGCAAAATGGCTATTTTCAGCGATATCCCACAGATGTCTAAATATGGGAAATAACATCTAAAATGGACCACATGACAATTGGGAAAGACTGTCAACTTGTCCATTGAGCAGAAGAGATGTGGGAGGAGAGCAACACCAAGAGCCAAAAACCATTGAGGGAGACCGTGACTCTTCGTCTTACTTGTATCTGCTGGGCTCACTGCATGCACAAGCAGGGAGCACAGGTTTTCGCCATACTTAGAATGTCAAAGGCATCACCACACGACACCTCAATGGAAGGCACAGTCACCTGATGAACCCCACTGAGCACTGAGGGCTAGTTTGGACCGCTGACTTAGGTGCTAAACACAGTCACATCTCTGATTGAGTCCACATGCGATAGAACACTGCGGGCAAAGTGACCCATGTGCAAGATACCTTGTAGGTTGTCAATCAAGGCAGCATGTGACTTCCTTGGGTGCCTGTGCAGGTTAAACTGCAAGTGTGCCACCAACACATGGGTTTGATGTCAAAAATATTGCATGAACGACTCCCTGAGTTTCTCAAAGTTACGTTCCTCAGGCTCAGTGGTAGGCTTCAAATTTTGCACTATTTCATACAATCCCACACTGCTGGACAATAGGCAAGGCAGTCTTATCAGCTGGATTAATGATGTGCCATACCTGGCAATGCAACAACTGCCACAGGTGATTCTCCCATATTCCCACAGGCTTGTCAAAACTGGAGAACAATGTCGGGGAGAAGGCTTCCCTGCAGGCACTTGGCTCACCACAAGCACAGTGTTAGAGTAGAGCAAGTCTGGATTCTGTTAGAGCAGTTACTGCATTTGCTCCTGCTGCAGCTTTTGTTGCTGCTTTTGGAGACCCAAACTGTTCTGCCACAGTGCAAAAATGCCAGGTTCATGATGGCCACAGATCAACACTATGAAAAAAAGAAAAGTCTCACACACACATAAGAATGTCCTACATTGCCTCTTTGGTATCTGTGCAGGATGTGAAAACTCTGTGAAACCGTCACTGTTCGCACAAATGTAACTATACTAACTGACCATGGCTTGACAACAAAACTGGGGAGGGGGAATGTAGCTTGACATGCGAATCAATGTATGGGGAACAGAGTGGCTGAACACTGTGTAGAGCCAAGTGTGCCGACTAACACAAAACGGGACCAATGGAAATGACAATACACTAGCAGACAGAAACAGAGTATGGGGCGAGGCAAATGACACTTCGGGATAGTTGAAATCACCGTAAGATCGGACAGACCTGGCCTGTTTCTGCTAACAAGTTTACATCTGGGTCAGCAGTTCTGTCCATTTTTTTTTTGTTCATTGTCTGTGATGAATTGCTGTGTTTCTCTGTGTGAGGCCCACATCAGCTCATCTGCTTCCATGTTGATGTCTACTGGCTGGGATCCTAAAGTGCGTCTAATTTACCTTTAGGCAGCATTGATCTTTCCTCCTAGCTATGAACACTTTTAAAGCCTCACATTTGTCTTTCTAGCCATGCATGCTTAACTGTTCTGCACTTTGTCAATCTCATTTTTTAGATGTCTGCTTCATTTGCTGCATTTTTATATTTACTCTTTTCAATTAAATTCAGTATCGCCTGTGTTCTCAAAGGGTTTCTAGTAGGCCTTATCTCTCAACCTATTTGATTTCTGCTCTTAGCTTTATCAGCTCTGGAACCTACCAATTTGTATACTAATGTATTCCTTTCCCCTGTTTCAGTTCAACGTTGCTTTATGCTTTCTCTGAAACTCTCAACAATTTTCTGGTTCTTTCAATTTATGCACGTCCCGTCTCCTTAATTTCTTACCTTTTTGCAGTTTCTTCGGTTTTAATTTGCAGTTGATAACGAGTAAAATCGTGTTTTGAAATCTCTTTCTACCAGTATATATATATATATATATATATATATATATATATATATATATATATATATTTTAGAGGGAAACATTCCACGTAGGAAATATATATCTAAAAGAGGGAAGGAGAGGGAAAGACGAAAGGATGTGGGTTTTAAGGGAGAGGGTAAGGAGTCATTCCAATCCCGGGAGCGGAAAGACTTACCTTAGGGGGGAAAAAGGAAAAAAGGACGGGTATACATTCGCGCGCACACACACACACACACACATATCCATCCACACATATACAGACACAAGCAGACGTATTTAAAGACAAATACGTCGAATAAATTGTTCATCTTTTGAAGCGATCCACGAATCAGTCCAATTTGTGACTTCATGAGATCAGAAGTGTTGGTCAGCCAGACCATACGCCATTGACCTAAACAGGTAATAGAGGGAGCAATGTGTGGAGAATGAGGCGGATGGGTAGGGCTTCCCATTTTAAAGTTTCCAAGTACGTTTTGACCTCTTTTGCAAAATGGGATTGAGTGTTGTCATGCTGCAAAATCACTTTATCGTGCCTCTCGCTGTATTGCAGCCATTTGTCTTTTAATGCTCTGCTCAAACACATTAATTGCATTCGGTAACAAGCACCTGTAATTGTTTCACTTGGTTTAGACACCTCATAGGACACGACGGCGAGCTGGTCCCACCAAATGCAGAGCATGATCTTGGAGCTGTGAATATTTGGTTTGGCTGTCGACGTGGAAGCATGGCTGGGATATCCCCATGATTTTTTGAGTTTAGGGTTATCGTAATGAACCCATTTTTCGTCCCTGGTCACAATGCGATGCAGAAATCTCTTCCATTTTTGCCTCTGAAGCAACTGTTCACAAACACACAAACGCCGCTCTTGGTTTAAGCTCACACGGGACCCAAGTTCCCTCTTTCTGAAATGCCATTGCCTTGAGAGGTTTTGAAGTGGCTTGCTGTGCCACTCCTGCTATCTGCGCAAATTCTTCTTGAGTTTGATGCGAGTCTTCACTCAGCATGTCTCCAGTTCTGCATCTTCGAAAACATTCTCTCTTCCACCACTATGCTGGTCTACGGAGTTAAAATTCACTAATAGCATCCTTACCATACATACTTGAGACCATTCGATGAGACATACTTGAGAGCATTCGATGAGACTCATCCACTGTTTTCTTCATGTTGAAACCAAACCGTAACACCTCCCGCAAATGACGAGAATTAGGCTCATAAACTGACATTTTCAATCAAGAACAGCTTTATGATGCAGACACAAATCGACTAATGTTTGAATGAGGTTATGTTGACCAAGGTCCAAGCTAACTGCCTGACGTCTGTGATCTGTTTCTTTCGACAGATACTTACCATTGTTGCCACCTATTGGCAAACGGCGGAAGTAAAGTTGTACACCTTGTATGAAGTCAGTACAATTGGGGGTACAAATATTACAAACAATGGTTTGCCCTGTTCTAAAAATGAGACAATAATTAATTCAAATTTTACAGGACCTGAAACAGAAAGACTACATGAAATGTACAAATTATGCTGCAACAATACTGGAAAACATGGATGAAGAAACATTTGCTGTCAGTCTCTTGTTTATTGATGATGATGCAACCTTCCTCGTAAGTGGCAAGGTTAAATGACACAACAACTGAATATGGGGTCCAGAAAATTTTTCTTTAATTGAATATCAACGTCTCTCACTGAAGTTAATGTGTTCAGTGTGATGTCAGCACAAAAAAACTGTACAGTCCATTTTTCTCCATTGAAGTGCTTCAATAAACATTCACCTCGATGTGCTTGAGCAAAGACTGATGGCACAGCTTAGTATGGATTACATCTTCCACCAAGATGGAACACTCTCAGACTGGGGTATTGAGTTTTACAGAGTTTTAAATTGACACATCCCAAACCGTCGTGTTAAACGTACTGGACATGATGGCACTGTGTTCTGCTCTTGGCCACCTAGATCTGTGGACCTGATACCTATGGAGTTACGTGAAAGATGTGTATGTTCCTTCGTCAAAAGAATTCCAGAATTCAAAATGTCCATATATGATGCACTTGGATCTCTGACTCTACATATGGTTGAAAATGTATGACCTGAAATCGATTATTACTTAGATGTCATCAGTGTGCTAAGGAGACTCGCAAGAACATCTATAAAGAGTACATAAAAATTTGAGACATTCTTTTACATTCTCTGTAATTCTTACTGATGTATCATTATGCATTAAATAGTTATAGTGATTTATAATTCCTATATTCATTTTGAATTGCCGTATATTATAATATATATTCAACTTACTACTCTGTTTCAATCAAAACCATTTCTGGGCAAAGCTAAGTTACACTTTATTTACTAGTTTTGTTTCATACCCAAGACGCTCCACTAAAATTTTAATATTTTCTTGCTTGGCAAAGTTTTGACAGAGCCTACAAATTAGCTAAATAGCCAATACAATTCTGGTCACCAGAAATTTAAGGAATTATATTTAGTGATTAAAATTGGTCACAGTGTCCTGAGTTCCTAATTAGCAAGCCAACTCCATATCAGCAGGGGCACATTTAAGCTTAGGCTACAGCCCAAGGACCCACACCACATGCATTTAAAATAAAAAGTCTTCCTTTTAATACTGTAGCACAAGCCAACCAATAATTATGAGAGACTTTTTTCATATAAAGGTATTTGGTTGAATTTTTTGGCAGACAGATATGTGGGAAGTCTTCCGATCCACAGCCTACAGACTCATAAGGTGATAGTGAAGTCAAGTGACCACCAAACATTTTAGCAGGAAATCTGAAAGTCAAATAAATTAGTTCTTTTTTTTCAGTGGATTAGAAAAACGGACAACCAGTTGCAAAATACAGATATATTAAACCTTGACTATGGTTTCGACATTTTTTCCATAAATTTTAAGACAAAGCCTTACAGTCAGCAGCTACTACTTTTATATAACATATTTAAATGGTGATTAAGTGATGACATGTAATAAATGGAGTCAACGACCCCCCAGTGACTATAGATAATGTGATTTTACATCCTATATCTTCTGAAGACGACGATTTTAAAACCATCAAAACCAAGGTCAACACTTAACAAACCTGTATTTTGCAACTAGTTGGCTGTTATTTCTAATGCAATGAAGTTCTTGCATGCACAGTTGCTGAAGCTCAGCCATGTTCAAAATCTTCATTCTTTCTTTATTAAAATGATTTTATAGTAACAATTACACTATTACCAGTCGCTTAAAGTTAAAGCAGCACTTTCAGATTTTTGCATAGATGTATCAACTTCTCTGTTCTTATAATGGTATTAATAAATCACATTGCATATGTCACCGAGTTCATTTCTCTCGTTTAGTTAAAAAATAAAAAACTATCTTCAAATATGTTTCTTTATGCCTGCTAAACAAAATAAAATGTGATCTGCTTCAAGCACAATCTGGCTATCTTAGCCTCATCCCAAAACTAATATTGCTCTTCTTGATACATGAAATAACTAAATGCTATCCACTCAAACTGGCTGAGAAAAAGTGCTGTTGTTCGCTATATATTATTGCAATATATGTCCATTCTGGATGATAGAAATGCATCCATTCTGAATGATAAATACATTGCAACTACTAGTCTCATTAGATAAGCAAAGGAACATCAGTTTTTCTCCTGCTAGACATTTTTTGAATCTACAAATAACATTTATATTTACTGGTCAGTTATATTGTTTCTGGCGTAGTTGCAGCAGATCCTAGAAGGTAATGCACTCTTCACTTTCATTGCTCCATGCTGATCCAGGAAGTCATCTCTCATACATCTCAACATCATTGCTTATGAAATACACAGTAATCATATAAGCTTTAACCATTCTAATTTCAGTTCTGACTGTGGCTGGTGTGAACAAAACAATGAAAAGGGACATCACAGGATCTCTTCTGTGGCTTTTGCTTAAAATTTTCGTGGACAAGGATCCAAATTCCCTGGAAAAATGGTTGCAAGAGTTCTTGTTTAAGTTGTCTATAATAAAGGAGTGCGAAAAGTGAGGGTACATAATTTAAAGCATGTTGGAAGTGGAAGAAAACCACGATTGACATTTAGCTGTGTTCAATTTTTTTGCCACTATTTCCTTGTATATGTCAATGACCTTCCAAGTAACACCAAGCAGAGTTAGTGTGCACCATGTTTTTGGTCTCCCTATGTTGGTTTGTATTTGTATAGTATTATGTCATGACCACCCATCTAACTTACATGCTCTTCCTATTTCATGCTGTACTATTTTTGCATTTAGATATACTAATCATAATTCTGCTCTTATTTTGATTAGTTCACTTTCAGTCTTGTCTTTTGCATCCTGCTATGTCTGAGAAATCTCACTTCTATACTGGGGGTTATTAGTGTCTCTTTGTTATCCAGGTTTGGTTTCCATATTTTGCAACTGGAAGTGACAGTGTTTTGTAAAGCTTCAGAATTATTTTTTCTTCTTACTTTAATTTGTAAGGTTCATCTAATAGTACCATTAATTAAGATAAATTTCTCTCTCTCATGTTGCTAATCAGTTTCACCTGGAAGGAACACACAAATAAGCTGGAACTTCTGCTCTATACATAATTTGTAGATTTCAAAACAAACAAATTAACATTTATCGTGCATATTGTACATCATTGTGTTATGTCATAATGATCTGGAGTCATCATCAGTTAGATAGTACCGATTGCTCAAAAGCACTCAAGAAAGTTGTTGTGTTGACAGTAATCTTGAAGACATGTTTTCAAAAAGTTAGGCAATGTACCTGCATCTTCATTGCAGTAAGAAAATAATATTAATGTCCACAGGTTGTAGTGTTACACATCACTCAAGAAGAGTGATGAGTGTGTTGATGATGATACTCAAGAATCATAAAACAAAGTATTATCTGTAAGGGCACTATTATTGTGTGGGTTTATTGCATAACATGCATGTGGAGAACCAGGCCACGGGAGAACGTGTGTCATCAAGGCAGGATAATGACCACAGTAACTCTGCAAGGGGAAGTACCTGCACGGACGTGAGGGACAAGCTCCACAAATCACTTACCTGTGTTGGACAACAGTTTCATCTCGAGCATAAATGTGAGAAGATAGAACAATGCTGTAATATCTGTAAAACAAATGAACTGTTATTTTGTATCATGAACCTGTATATACTGTTTACAAATTTGTTGTTTGACGGACCTGTAAACCTTTTGAAACAGTATATGGAGTACTAGCTGTAAGCCTCAGCTAGGCTCACATATCAGCAGTTTTGTTATGATGAGTAATGCTGAGTAAATATGTCCCTACTGATATAATTAATGTGAAAGTAATGCTACATTTCGTGACTTAATGGCTGAATTCACTTTATTTAAATTTGGTACGGAGATAGCCTGAACCCTAAGGAAGAACATAGGCTACTTTAGAAAAAGGAAAGGAGGAAAAAGAATCGACCCTTAAGAGGGTGAAGTGGGTAATGGAATATTAGTGAACAGAAGCCCTCTTAAAAAAAATCTCTGAAACAACCTTTCCATCTTTTTGAAGTTGGATTGTTGTATTTTCATTTTGAGTTTTATTGATATTTTTAAATATGAAACATGAGTGGAATGAAGATGAAGCTTTTGCAGAGGCCAGCTACATGGATTGTTTATAGATATTCTGTGACAGTACAAATCCAATGTTTACTCGTGTGCACAGGTTCTGAAATTTTACAAAGAACTGCTACACCATCCAGCAAAGCTGGACAGTTTTTATGGCAAAATACTGTGGTGATACAATTAAACAGTCCGACATTAAGCCCAAGAACCGTATTTAAAACTTCAATGTTGGAAAAGCAAATTTCAGTAACTAGATGCACACGAATAGGCATTTGATTAAAAAAAAGAAGAAGAAGAAAAGGGGAGGGGCTGGAGAGGTTGTTTTAGGTATTTAACATGGTGCATATTCACTGATGTGAAAAAAGATGTTCCATTCAGGGGAATAAAAAATAAAGTAGATGAGCTATTAGTGTGTTTAGATGATCTCAAAAATAAGAATGAGATTGGTGTACTCTGTCTGTCTGAACACCATTTAACTGTAGGCATGGATAGTGTCAGTATAAGTGGGTATAATTTAGCATCTTACACTTGTAGATCTAGGATGGATAAAGGAGGAGTTGCCATTTTCATAAAACAAGGGTATAAATGCAAAACTGTAGAAGTAAGCAAATTTTGTGTTGGTCAGCACTTTGAGGTTTGTGCATGTGAACATCAGCTAGATAATGTAGTATTGATATTAGCAACAGTGTATAGGTCCCCATTAGGAGACTGGGAGCTGTTCATAAAAAAGTTTGACTCCCTATTATGCTGTCTGTCAGACAAAAAGTAGAAGTTGTTAATCTGTGGTGATTTCAATACAAACTTTTTCTAGTTATCCTGATAGGAAAAATGAACTAGAAGTGTCATTAACAACATATAACTTAGAATCAGGGATCAATTTACCTACACGTATAGCTCAAGACAGTAGGACGCTAATAGATAATGTATTTGTACAGAAAGAGGATGTAAAACAAACACATGCTTTCCTGTGGTAAATGGATTGTCAGACCATGATGCACAACTGATTAACTTACAAAACCTAACAGGGTGTACAGTTCGGAAACCATTAAGTAAAAGTGTTAGGTCGCTCAACCCGGTATCTATAGAGCATTTCAGAGAAAGCTTAAGAAATGTTTATTGGGGAGGTGTATATTATGAGCCAAATGCTAATGATAAATGCAACATATTTCTTGATAAATTTATATCCCCTTTTGAACATTGTTTCCCAAAGAAAATAACTAAATGTAACACCACGCACTTCTCAAAGAAACCTTGGATTACTACAGGTATTAAAAGTGTCTTCAGAAAGAAAAAGAAAACTATATGAGACAGCAAGAACTAGCAAAGATCCAGAAGTAGTTTTATACTATAAAAATTATTGTAACATACTGAGAAAAGTTGTAAGGAAATCAAGAAATATGAAATATAAAAGAAATATAAAACACAGTATATACAGTTCTGTACAGTAAATGGCACAACTCCAGTAATAAATATAGACTTTGAACAGAAGTCTGTAGCTAAGGTAGAATTTTCAAAAATTTTAGGTGTGTCCATTGATGAGAGGTTAAACTGGAAGCAACACATTGGTGGTCTGCTGAAACGTCTTGAGTACAGCTACGTTTGCTATTAGGGTTATTGCAAATTTTGGTGATAAGAATCTCAGTAAATTAGCTTACTATGCCTACTTTCTTTCACTGCTTTCATATGGCATCATATTCTGGGGTAATTCATCGTTGAGTAGAAAAGTATTCATTGCTCAAAAACGTGTAATCAGCATAATTGCTGGAGCCCGCACACGGTCATCCTGCAGACATCTATTTAAGGATCTACGGATCCTCACAGTAACCTCGCATTATATATATATTCACATATGAAATTTGTTGTTAATAATCCAACCCAGTTCAAAAGTAATAGCAGTGTGCATAGCTATAACATCAGGCGAAAAGATGATCTTCACTATGCAGAGTTAAATCTGACTTTGGCACAGAAAGGGGTAAATTATGCTGCCACAAAAGTCTTTGGTCACCTACCAAACAGCATCAAAAGCCTGACAGATAGCCAACTAACATTTAAAAATAAATTAAAAGAATTTCTAGATGACAACTCCTTCTACTCATTGGCTGAATTTTTAGATATAAATTAAGGGAAAAAAACTTAAACATTAGTGTCATGCAATATTTTGTGTAATATATCTTTTACAGACATCTTTTATTAACCTGACACGTTCCACATCATTACGAAGTGTCATATTCATGATCTATGGAACAAGTATTAATCTAATCTAATCTATGTTAGAGAAGAAATCAACAACTCCGGCAATAAAATCAAATCAATATGGAATGTTGTTAGAAGGGAGGCAGGAAAAGTAACCACTGGGGTAGGTAGTATTACTATTAAAGAGAATGAGACCATCCTAACCAATAGTACACAAGTAGCTAATGTATTTAACAACCATTTCTTAAGTGTAGGAGAAAAAATTGGTGAGAACAGTTCAAAAGAAAAAGCCAGGCAGTACATGGAAGAGACCGTTTTGAAAAAAAAAAATTAGTCAGATTAAGTTTCACCTAACAACCTCTTGTGAAATAAGTAAAATTATTAAAACTTTGAATCATAAATGTTCTGTTGGATTAGATGATATCTCTAATAAGATATTAAAACAATGTGGAGCAAATTACAGCTGGTGTTCTGAGTCACACACGTAATGTATCACTAACTCAAGGTATTTTCCCAGACAGGTTGAAATATGCCATTGTCAGTCCTCTCTACAAAAAGAGGGACCCCACAGATCAATATTTATTGGCCAGTATCCTTGCTTAAAGCATTTTCAAAAATCTTCGAGAAAGTAATGTACTCAAGAGTGGTTAGCCATCTCAACAGTAATGGGATACTTAGTAAATCACAGTTCAGATTTCAAAAATGCTGTTCCACTGAGACAGCAATATACAATTTCACTGTCCACATACTAGAGTCTTTCAGCAGTAAAATGTCACCAATAGGAATTTTCTGTGACTTGTCCAAAGCATTTGATTATGTGACAGAAATTACAATTCTATGGTATAAATGGAATAGCATATGAGTGGTTTAAGTCATACCTACAGAACAGGAAGCAAAAAGTTTCCTTATATGGGTCAAGTGATTTAAATAAGTATGCCATTTCATCTAACTGGGGTGAAATTACATTAGGTGTTCCACAGGGTTCAGTCATGGCCCCCTTCTGTTCTTAACACATGTGAATGACCTCCCTTCCTATCTGAAACAGGAAGCTGAACTGACACTGTTTGCTGATGCTTGTATCATCATTATTAATCCAGTAAAAGGAACTCCAATTGAAAAGGTCTTTGGAAAAGTCATTAATTAATTTTCTGCAAATGGAATTGCTCTAAACTTTTAAAAAACACAGTACATCCAATTTTCTGCTGCAAAAAGTACAGTTTCTTCAATAAATTTAACACATCAACAGAAGTCAGTAGACAAGGTAGAGAATACTAAGTTTTTGGGTGTACATATAGATGAGAATCTTAATTGGAAAATTCATATTTTGGATCTTCTAAAGCGACTAGGTTCAGCAACTTTTGTAATCAGAATAATTGCCAATTTTAAGGATACAGAAATTGGTAAGCTAACATACTGTGCATACTTTCACTCTCTGATGTCATATGGAATAATATTTTGGGGTAACTCAACATTTAGACAAAAAGTATTCACTGCTCAAAATAAAGTGGTTAGAATAATGTGTGGGGTTCCTAGTTGCACATTTTGTAGGCATCTTTTTAAAAGATTGGGAATTCTTACAACAGCCTCACAGTACACTTACTCACTCATGAAATTTGTTATCAACAACATGGACCAATTTAAAACAAACGGGAAATTCATGATTATAACACCAGAAAAAAGGAAGACTTACACTATTCTTTACTCAACCTATCTTTGGCACAGTAAGGGGTTAAATATGCTGCTATAAAAATTCTCGACAAATTACCAGATGAAATAAAATGTCTGACAGACAGCAGTAATATCTCCTTGACAACTCCTTCTATACCATAGATGAATTCTTGAATAGGAATAAATAAATCTATAAATATAGTATATGTATTTTGTGCTATTTAAGGGAATGGGGTAAATAATAAAAATATTAATCTATATTTAAAAATCTTGTTTCATATGTGCATTTCTTCTGCACCTGACACGTTCCACATCATAACAGCTACCAGACCGTGTGACTGATCAATGAAACAATAACCAACTAACTAACTAACTGACCCTCTTTGTTTGTTTAGGTGGTTGGTTGGCTTTTTCTCTCCCCCCAAAGCAGCTTATGTTCTTCCTCAGGGTTCAAGCAATCTCACAACAAAATTTCATCAAAATCAGGTCAGTGGTTTAGTTGTGAAAATGTTGCAGACATTTATAATATAAGTGTGGGTTTCTACGGCAAGTGTCGGAACAATTATTGAAGGAAAGCAGAAGTTCTTATACACCATTTTCTTCCACGATAGGTTGTACAATCAAGTGAAGTAGTTCTATATGCTGCAGCTAAGGTTATGATTAGTTAAGAAACTGAAGAAAATTGAAGTAATACTAAATGTGTCTTACTTAATAAAGTCAAATTTAATTTTGAACACAACTCACGGAGAAAACACGAGTTATTACTCATCATTAAAGCTGTCAGAGACTGAGAAAGATGTTCAGTTGCTGCCACAGGGATCTTTCACCATTTTTGCAACAACACAAAAGTCTGACAATCAGTGCCAATTTTAAGTCTACATTAAGCTGTTGCAGAAATAAACATATAAAAGTTATCGAAATGTGCAAGCTTTTCTGATAGAAGCGTTGAAGAGGATGGAAGAGGGATATAGGAAAATGATTAATGAGGCATACGAAATGGCGAGAGTTATGAAAAAGTCGCTAAGGACTGGGTCCGGGGAGACTTATTGAATGGGATGAGAAGGAAAGACGTGCTCTTGTGGACTGCACCAGGTGAGATTTGAAAACCTGAGAGCATTAAGGTGGAGGACAAGGTAATAAGCAATACAGAGATTACTCATAAAACATTGTGTAAGAGTTAATAAGAGTGGAATGCTAAGTGAATTGTATGTGGTAGACTTGTGAGGTGGGAATGAAGAACGCGTGTTGTGTACCAGCTGTTATGTAAACACTGTTCGGTGACTACCACTAAGGTATCAATTAGAATCAATGGGCATAGACGGAGGGTGTATACTGCAATACACAATATACTGTTACACAGCATGCTCTACATGACAATCATGAACTCGGTGCCTGTTTCACCTCACATGCCATCTGGATTCTTCCCCCTGACACCAGTTTCTCAAAACTCTGCAGGTGGGAACTGGCATTACAATTTGTCCTTGGTTCTTGTCACCCACCTGGCCTTAATTTATATTAATTCCCTTGGTCTCATCATTTCTTTTCAGTAACTATTCCTTTATTCACTCCGTTTTAGTTTTCTATAAATTTTATTTTTTGACCTGTCTGTGTCCATGTCCCCCCCCCCCCCCCCCCCCCAGACACAAACACCACATCATGCCAACAATGCATAATGCACTTAGTTGTCCGCTCTTATTAACTGTTGCACAATGTTTTGTCAGTAATTTCTGTCCTGCTTATTAACCTATCTTCCACCTTTAGGCTCTCAGGTTTTCAAATCTCATCCGCTGCAGACTCCAACAATCAGTCTTTCCTTATCTCATTCAGTAAATCTCCCATGACCCAGGGTCTGAGTGACTTTTCCATAACTTTCCCCATTTCCTAAACCTTGCCAGTCCTTGTTCTTCATCCCCCTTCAACCCTTTCACCAAAAGAAGGCTGCTGGCTTCAAAAGCTTGCAAATTTCCTTAACTTGTCCGCATACACACACTTCCTACCAGCACTAAACTGGTGATCCTTTGGTGACTCAGAATGTGTCCTAACAACTGACCCCCTCTCCCCTCTTAACAGTCAAGTTGTGCCACACCTTTCTTGTCTTCCCCAATTGTATACAGTACCTCCTCATTAGTTGTGTGGCATACCCATCTAATCTTCAGCATTCTTCTGTAGTGCCACATTTCAAAAGCGTCTGTTCTCTTCTTGTCGTCCACGTTTCACTTCCATACATGGCTACGCTCCAGAAAAATGTCAATATTTGATGTTAATAAATTTCTCTTCTTCAGAAACTGTTTTCTTGCTATTGCCAGCCAACTTTTTATATCTTCTCTACTTCAGCCATCATCAATTATTTTGCTACTCTAATAGCAGAACTCATGTACTACTTTAAGTGTCTTGTTTCCTAATCTAATTCTCTCAGCATCACCCAACTTAATTCAACTATATTCCATTATCCTCGTTTCGTTTTTGTTGATGTTCATCTTATATCCTCCTTTCAAGCCACTGTCCATTCAATTCATCTGCTCCTCCAAGTCCTCTGCTGTCTCTGACAGAATTACAATGTCATCGGCAAACCTCCAAGTTTTTATTTCTTCTCCAGTGTACAGGTTGAATAACATTGGGGATAGGCTACAACCCTGTCTCACTCCTTGTGCTGCCTTCTTCATTTCAAAGAGAGTGTTCAAGTCAACATTGTCAGAAGCTTTCTGTAAGTCTACAAATGCCACAAATGTAGGGTTGCCTTTCTGTAACCTACCTTCTGAGATAAGTCATAGGGGCAGTATTGCCTCATGTGTTCCTACAGTTGTCTGGAAACCAAAGTGCTCTTCAAGGTTGGCTTCCGCTAGTTTTTCCCATTCTTCTGTTAGTGTTTTGCAACCATGACTTATTAAACTGACAGTTTGATAATTTTCACACCTGCTTTCTTTGGAACTGGAATTATTACATTATTCTTGAAGTCTGAGGGTATTTTGCCTGTTGCATACTTTTTGTGCACCAGATGGAAGAATTTTGTCATGGCTGGCTCTCCCAAGGCTATCAGTAGTTCTGACGGAATTCAGTACTTTGTCAAATTCTTCTCACGGTACCATATCTCCCATCTCATCTTCATCTATGTCCTCTTCCATTTCTGTAATATTGCCTTCAAGTTCATCCCCTTCGTGTAGACTCTCCATATACCCATATACTACAAGAGCGATCATATGGTAGTTTGTAGGGGGTGGGGGTGGGGGTGAGGAGGCAAGACCTGGGGTATGGAGTATTTAAAAAAAGAATGGTGACTTTAAGTGCTCACAAAAAAGTTCCAGTTCTGACCCTGTTATGAACCTGCGTAATACTGACTTTTAAATCATTTTCATGAAAGAAAAACACCTGACTGCACTATACTTTTTTTCCTTTCCCTGAGAGCTATCCATCCACACTCCTCTACTATTTTTCCATCTCTTCCTTTTCCTACTATCGAATTACAGCCCCCCACGACAATTAAATTTTTGTCCCCATTTACTACCTGAATAATTTCTTTTATCTCACCATGCATTTCTTCAATCTCTTCATTATCTGCAGAGCTAATGGGGATGTAAACTTGTGCTAATGTGGTAGGTGTGGGCTTTATGTCTATCTTGGCTACAATAATGCATTCACTATGCTGTTTATAGTAGCTTACCCCAGTTCCTATTTTCTTATTCATTATTGAACCCTCTCCTGCATTACCCCTATTTGACCTCGTATTTATAACCCTGTATTCATCTGGCCAGAAGTCCTGTTCCACCTGCCCCAAATTTCACTAATTCCCTTTGTATATAACTTCAACCTATCCATTTCCCTTTTTAAATTTTGTAACCTACCTGCCCGATCAAGTGAGCTAACATTCTACTCTCTGCTCTACAGAATGCCAGTCTTATTTCTTCTGATGACATCCTCCTGAGCAGACCCCGTCCGGAGATCTAAATGGGGAACTATTTTCTCTCTGGAATATTTTACCCAAGAGGACACCATCATCATTTAAACATAGCATAGAGCTGCGTGCCCACGGGAAAAATTATGGTTGTAGTTTCCCCTCGGTTTCAGCCATTTGTGGTACCAGCATAACAAGGCAGTTTTGGTTGATGGTACAAGGCCACATCAGTCAACCATCCAGACTGTTGTTCATGTAACTTCTCAAATGACTGCTGCCTTTCTTCAGAAATCACACATTTGTCTGGCCTCTCAACTGATACCCATCCATTGTGGTTGCGCCTATGGTACGGCTATCCGTATTGCTGAGGCAAGCAAGCCTTCTCACCAACAGCAGGGTCCATGGTTCATGAGGGCTAAATAATTATCTCCATATGTGATTTCTTATTTTCATCATTAATTTCTCATTCTGGTTCACAAGTTTTTCTCTTTTTTCTCCCCATTGTTCAATAATGTTATGTAAATAATGTGCATTTACCATATCCAAAGCAGTCAAGTATTCAGTGTCATTTTCCTTTCAGAAGCACAAGCAAAAACACATTGCAAAGCCTATGCACTGACTTTGGAATTTCTACTAACATCTTTTGGGCTTTTAAGCTGCTTGCATCTTTTTACCCATGTACCTGATTCTGGCTTTGTTGTGTTCTTAGTTTTGTCTTCTAGAAAACCCTGATGCAACAAAAGTCTGACATTCATAATGATATGATTTTCTCCTACTATCCCCTTCACACCTCTAATTATTTACAGATAAAATATAAGACTATGTGCAACATAGTAAACAAAAAGTAGCATTTTTGTCTTTTATACCACATACCGGTGTATTACTAATTTTTAACTAAAAAGTTCGCTACAGAATAGGAGTTGCCCTAATAAAAAACAGTACAAAAGAGTAGATTTTTTATCTAACTATATTTTCAAAAATTTATTATTTCATTAATATATAGAAAAGTTTCTGCTTGGCTTTTCACAAGCGATTCTTAGGGGTTTGTTGGTCAGCGCATCTTACGACAAACAACTTCTGGGAAGCGGCAATCATATTTGGCATGAAGGCCCAATAAGTTACATTTGAGCACCTCATATGAAAATTTGAAATTTTACAAATGAAAATAAAAATTCCTAGGCTAGGTGACCTGTACAAATGCTTAGAGATTACTGCCATCAGCCAGCCCAAAGAATCAGGATTGACTGTTAAATTAACCCTTGAATAAAGATGATGATTTACTACTGTTTCCCTCAGGGACAATATACTTTGCAGGAGCGGCTCAAAATAATAATACATGATTACTAATCTGCTATTGGATAAAGGAAGTAGGCATAGACAGAAGTCTCTCATCACATGCACATTCCTGACATTAACATTGTGTTAACAATGAAATATAATTAATGTGCTGTATTCTGTTTGTGTTGATGAATGCTATAAGAGTCATACAACTAGTAGATAAGCTATGACTTTCTTAAGTTAGTAGTTGCGGTTTATTTATTGCTGTTCACTTAATATTTCATAGGTATCTTAATTATCAGTCACATAATAAGAGGGGAACCCAAAAGCGACAGGAACTTGTAGTAACAGGTTGTGCCACTACAGAGTTTTTGCAGGACCTCTCCTGAATCAGTCTACCAAACGACATCACCCAATGGTAACGATGGGTGTGGTTTTTGTGGCAGTTATTTGTGTGCATCTATAGTGCACTTACAACACAAAGGAATGACTGATTATCATAAACAATATGTGGCTGTGAAGTTTTGTTTTGTACTCCATAAGAATGCAGTGGAAACTATTGTGCCAATACAAACAGCTTACAAAGTACATGCTCTTATTAAAACTCAAGTGTACAAAAGGTGCGCCTGGTTTTAAAATTCTGCTTGAATACCACCTTAATCCACAGGCCCTTTTTGCTAGATTTAGTACCATTGGACTTGCACTTATTTCTTAGGATGCAAAAGGACTTAAAAGAGCTTTCCTTAGGCTGACAATATAAAATGCAATATCACAACAGCACTAGTATGTGCATCAAAAGAGTATGAATTTAAAAGGTGCTTCCAACACTAGGATGATCATTTTGACAAGAGCATTACTGCTACTGGAGAGTACTTTAAAAGTCATTAAAGTTGTATAAAAAAAATAAAGTACATACATTTCAGTTATTTTTGGGACTCCCCCTTAGAGGTTTGCTTACAGTGAAAATTGTTTCACGATAAACAGTTCTACATCTACATCTACATCAATAGTCTGCAATCCATCTTATGGTGCCTGGCGGAGTGAACTCTGCACCAATACTAGTCATTTCCTTTCCTGTTCTACTCGCAAATAGAAAAATGGGAATATGACTGTCTGTTTGCCTCTGTACAAGTCCTAAATTCTTGTATCTTATCTTTGAGATCCTTATGCGCAACATATGTTGGAGGCAACAGACTCCTTCTGCAGTCAGCTTCAAATACCAGTTCTCTAAATTTGCCCAATAGTGTTCCTTGAAAAGAATGTCGCCTTCCCTTCAGGGATTCCCATTTGAGTTTCCAAAGCATCTTCATAACACTTGCATGTTGTTTGACTCTACTAGTAACAAATCTATCAGCCTGCCTTTGAATTGCTTCAATGTCTTCCTTTAATCCGACCTGGTACTGATCCCAAACATTCGATCAGTACTCAAGAACAGATCACACTAGTGTCCTATACGTGGTCTCCTGTATGATGAATTCTCCCAATAAACCGAATTTGACAATTCACCTTTCCTAATACAACCCTCACATGCTTGTTCCATCTCATGTTGCTTTGCAATGTTACATCCAGATATTTAAATGACATGACTGTGTGAAGAGGGACACTATTAATGCTGTATCCAAACATTATGGATTTGTTTTTCCTACCCATCCACATTTACTTAAATTTCTCTACATTTAGAGCTAACTGCCACTCATCACACCAACTAGAAAGTTTGTCCAAGTCATCTTGTATCCTCCTACAGTCACTCAACTTTGACACCTAACTATACACCACAACATCATGAGCAAACAACTCCAGACTGCTGCCCACCCTGTCTGCCAAATCATTTATGTATATAGAGGATAATAGCCATCCTATCACATTTTCCTGGGGCACTTCAGATGATACCCTTGTCTCTGATGAACACTTGCTGCCGAGGACATCATACTGGGTTCTGTAACTTAAGAAGTCTTCAAGCCATTCATATATCTGTGAACTCATTCCATGTGCTACGGGGGCACCATGTGAAATACAATCCAGAAATTTAGAAATATGGAATCTGATCTGTTACCCTTCATCCATAGTTTGTGGTATATCATGTCAGAAAAGGGCAAGATGAATTTTGCACAAGTGATCTTTTCTACAACCATGCTGATTCATGGATACAGCTTCTCTCTCTCTCTCTCTCAAGAAAATTTATTGTATTCAAACTAAGAATGTGTTCATGGGTTCTGCAGCAAACCAATGTTAGGGATGTTTGTCTGGAATTTTGTGGGTCCGTTTCTTTTACCCTTCTTGTACACAGGAGTCACCTGTACTTTTTTGCAGTTGCTTGGGGCTTTGTACTGGACTAGAGATTCACGATAAATGCAAGGTAAGTAAGGAGCCAATGTTGTAGGGTACTCTTTGAAAAATCGAATTGGTATTCCATATGAACCTGGTACCTTATTTGCTTTTCAACTCCTTCATTTGTTTCTCTATGCCAGGGAGGCTTATTACACCATATGGGGGTCTGTTCAATGGTCAAATGACAGTATGTTAGTGCAATTCTCCTCTGTGGATGATTTCTTAAAAGCAAAATTTAAAACTTCGGCTTTTGTTTTGCTATCTTCAACTGCCACATCAGACTGGTCAAGTGACTGGATTAAAGCTGTAGACCCACTTAGTGGTTTTACATAGGACCAGAATTTACTCTGGTTCTCTTCCGGATATTTTGCTAAGGTATGACAGTGGTAGTAGTTGTATGCTTCGGGCATAGATCTTTTTACAGACACACAAATCTCCACTAATCTTTGCTTGTTGTCATTTTCGCATTCTATTTTGAACCAAGAGTGCAAAGGCCTCCGCTTCCTCAGCAATTTCCAAATCACATTATTAAACCATGGTGGGTGGGTCTTTTCTGTTCTTCATCCGCTTACTAGGCACATAATTCTCCTGACCACAAATTACAATTGGTTTAAACTTTGCCCATAATTCCTCTATGTTCATCTTACTGGAACTCAGTGATCTCAATTCACTGTCTAAGTGAGATGCTATGTTTCTAGACCTACTTTGTCGATAAGGTCCAGCCCATTTGTAGCTACAAGGTCTAAGATACACTACTGGCCATTAAAATTGCTACACCACGAAGGTGACATGCTACAGACGCAAAATTTAACTGACAGGAAGAAGATGCTGAGATATGCAAATGATAAGCTTTTCAGAGCATTCACACAAGGTTGGAGCCGGTGGTGACACCTACAACATGCTGACATGAGGAAAGTTTCCAATCGATTTCTCATACACAAACAGCAGTTGACCAGTGTTGCCTGGTGAAACATTGTTGTGATGCCTCTTGTAACGAGGAGAAATGCGTACCATCACGTTTCCGACTTAGATAAAGGGCAGATTGTAGCCTATCGCGATTACAATTTATTGTATCGTGACAGTGCTGCTCGTGTTAGTCGAGATCCAATGACTGTTAGCAGAATATGGAATCGGTGGATTCAGGAGGCTAATGCGGAATGCCGTGCTGGATCCCAACGGCCTCTTATCACTAGTAATCGAGATGACAGGCATCTTATCCGCATGGCTGTAACAGATCGTGCAGCCACGTCTCGATCCCTGAGTCAACAGATGGGGATGTTTGCAAGACAACAACCATTTGCACCAACAGTTCGATGATGTTTGCAGCAGCATGGACTATCAGCTCGGAGATCATGGCTGCGGTTACCCTTGACACTGCATCACAGACAGGAGCGCCTGCGATGGTGTACTCAACGACGAACCTGGGTGCACGAATGGCAAAACATCATTTTTTCGGATGAATTCAGGTTCTGTTTACAGCATCATGATGGTCGCATCCGTCTTTGGTGACATCGTGGTGAACACACATTGGAAGCGTGTATTCGTCATCACCATACTGGCGTATCACCCGGCGCGATGGTATGGTGTGCCATTGGTTACATGTCTCGGTCACCTCTTGTTCACATTGAAGGCACTTTGAACAGTGGACGTTACATTTCAGATGTGTTACGACCCATGGCTCTACCCTTCATTCGATCCCTGCGAAACCCTACATTTCAGCATGATAATGCACGACTGCGTGTTGCAGGTCCTGTATGGGCCTTTCTGGATACAGTAAATGTTAGACTGCTGCCCTGGCCAGCACATTCTCCAGATCTCTAACCAATTGAAAACGTCTGGTCAATGGTGGCCGAGCAACTGGCTTGTCACAATATGCCAGTCACTACTCTTGACTGCATTTCTTCTTGGTGTAGCAATTTTAATGGCCAGTAGTGTATTTCCATCGTGTGTGGGCTGCTGAACTACCTGTTCAAGACAGTTTTCAGAAAATGTGTTCAAAAGTACTTTGCGTGACTCTCTGTCTTTATCCCCTGCAATGAATCCATAGGCATCCCACTCTATACTCAGTAGATTAAAGTTGCCTCCAATCTGTAAAGTGTGATCTGGGTATTTACACGCTACTGACCATAGGCATTCTTTGAGTGACTCTAGAACTATCACAGCCGAATTAGGTGGCTGGTAAAACCCTCCAACAATTAGCTTGGCTTCGCCTAGACCTGTTATACATGACCAGATAACTTCATTCACACTAAACTTTTATCTCAATAGAGAAAATATTTTTGTCAACTGCAATGAACACTCCCCCCTCCTGTGGCCTCTAATCTGTGTCTCCGATATATGTTCCATAACTCACTAAATATCTCAGAGCTTTTCACTTCAGGTTTCAGCTAGCTCTCAGTCCCGAGAATAATTTGAGTGTGAAAACTTTCCTGGAAGGCAGTAAATTCAGGAACTTTGCTACAAATACTTTTACAATTTACTGATAAAATTTTGAGTCAAGTGCACTTACTCTGAATGTGGTCTGACTTCCAATGCTGTGCATTGACTGGTGAGTGATCATAATTTCCTCAAACTACAGCCTGACCTAAAAAAAAAACCTCATGTGCACTTCACAAGTACTCTGCTACCTGAATAGCTGTGTCTTTTGTTTAGTGCACCCCTGACCCATCAAGAGGAGTCCTACAAATCCCCAGCCAATAATGCAGGTGTAGAAATCTGCAGCCAAGACTTTACAGATTTAATGTACCCTTTGGCTGAGATCCTCCACTCAGCTCCAAACCAAAGGACCCCAGTCAACTCTGGGAACAATGCTGCAAATTGTGAGCTCTGCTTGTACGCCATGTATGAGACCCGCAGTCTTCACCACTTCTGCCATCCACCTGTATGAACTGAGGATGGCCTCAGAACCCATATGACAGCCATCGATGGTGGCGATGTGAGCCACTACTTGTAGAAGACTGCAACCTGGAGCCACCACTGCTGCACCCTGACGCAGCAGCCTGAAGGTGACTGACAGTAGCATTCAGTCATTTGCAAACTGTGGCCAGCTCCTCCTGCATCTGCACACAGCAAGCACACATCCTACTCATCCTAGTAAGACTAACTCAAGAAGTAAACTATAAAAGCAGACAAAATCCTAGATATGCAACTTGCTACCCTCCTGACGTGTCGCCTCTGAAGCCTCAATGAGCTATGTAGCTGGCTGTTCAGAAGAAATGAAAACTGTGTTACAGACTGCCCACATTTACACTTACAAAATGTGAGCTTACACTTTCAGACATGAAGAGGAAGGAAGCGTTTGGAATGTGGTGCTACAGAAGATGCTGAAGATCATATGGGTAGATCAATAACTAATAATAAAGTGCTGAATCGAACTGAAGCAAACTGAAATTTATGGCAGAACTTGACCAAAGGAAGGAATCAGTTGATAGGACATACCCTGAGGCATCAAGGAATTGTTAATCTGCAAAGGGAAGGAAGTGCAGAGAATACAAACTGTAGAGGGAGGCCAAGGTTTGAAGAAGGAGGGGGTGGGGAAGAAAAAAAAAAGGGGGGGGGGGCGGGTCACAGATCAAAATTAAATGAAATAAAAAGAAGAAAAAGAGTGTCAAAGGTGTGTGACCTAAATCATTCAATTGTGTGGCAGATATATTACAGGCACCTTTCTAAACAGGACAGTTACATACAGCATTCAATTCATGAAGCATGCCCAATAAGTGCCTGAAGATGAGACAATATTGTTTTGAAAGTGATCATACATATATGAAAGAAATACAGCTGCAAGGAAATTAACTTCATTGCAATAAACAGGGTGACTTGGCCATGGTCCAGACACAGCTACAAGTGGCATTGCCTACAGGCAGTTGCCTGAAGACACACAGATGTTAGGGCAACAGTTGCAAAAGCTGCAGCACCTCTGGTGCAGATGGAATCCCTTGAAAACCTTGATATCACTGCATGTTCCAATGTGCATCCTCTGAATGGTTTGTCCTTACTCATGGGTGAGTAGCAGGCAGCTATAACACTGCGTACCTCTGGACAGAAAGTAGGAACTAACTGTGCAGCTATCCCCTTATATCTTAGCAAAGGTATGCAGTGCTGCCCATAGATGACAACACATCGGAGTCTGCATGGATGCCTCCTCTGTTGGCAGCCAATGGCTGATTTTCCTGTGAAGTCCAGACAAGCACAGAGGGTGGATATGTGGCTCATTGGGAGCTCCAAAGTCAGGGTGTTAATGGAATGCTTGACAGAAATAGCAGACAGGTTAGGAAAGGTCAGTGTGCATTTAGTATATTTGCCATGGTGTAGTCCAAGATGTGGAGGAGGATGGTTTTCAGAGACACTTTTTCTCCCATCGCCTTAACTCGATAACGGAGTGATATTTACAAAGAGGACCACTCCCTTAAGCTGTGTTCACTGACTTCTGCAAGACATTCAATACAATTTTACATTTTTATTTAGTTAACACAATTCAGGCTTATCCAGGGTTGCCTCAAGTATCCCCAAGGGAAATTCCCTGATTTCCAGACAAGTTTTACCATTTTTCACTGACAAATTTTGAGATCTCCAGATGTAAGTTGAAAATCCATCTTTGCAGCTATGGTACAAGAAACAATAGTGCCAAGCAAGCGAATATCTAAATAAAACTTGCAGCAAACAATATTTCCTAATGTGAGCAAAAATCTTAAGTACTAACATCATTAACTTTTGTAATAAACTGTTTTTAGATGGAGAAAGCAAGCCAAATGGTACGTGTGTTTCATTAAGACCACTGATGTTATTTTGTTTCAGTAAAATGAAACATATTTGGTGAAAAAATGTGAATTTCCTTGGAGTTGCTACAGAGATGTAAAATACCTTCACTGATTTCAGAAATAACCTCAGAAAAATGTAGGTCTCTTGAAAGAAGCGTATAAGGCAGGGAAGAATTGTGTAAACCAACACAGTTGGTGGCCGCCAATAAAATGCCGGTTTTACCATGTTCATTACTCTCGGTTATTACTCACTCTATTACATCTATTATTTTACTGGTATTATGGAATTTTTCTTCTGAGAATATTTGTGTACATAGTGCACAAACCTGAAGCAACTGCCTCAATTTTCTTCTTCTTATCATCTATACTTTCTAATATATAAACTACTTTTAAAGTGCTAAATGTACTAGCAGGGATCAAATGTCTATAAAATGCCGCACCTTGCATTGTAGTTGTGCTCAGACAGTCGCAATTTCTGAAATCCCTCGCCTGAAACAGACCCAGCCTGCGGCTAAGTCAGTGAGACTATATCTGATGGGCAGGACCTTCGCATTAGTGGGAAACGAAGGGCTTCAGGCAAGCAGGTCCGATCCGTTAGATATACCCACAGAAATGGCCTGCAATTTTGGCTTGCAGAAATCCACTAGTGTGGCCAGCTATTCAGGAGTCACAGACAGCCTGCCGATCAAACGGGACTGCGGTGATCAATCCATGAAACAGATAATTTGTGCAAATACTCTGAGAATCAATAATAATGAGGATAGGTAGTGACTCACCATAAAGATGATCACTGAGCCACAGACAGGCATGTAGAAAAGATGATCACACTCTTTCAACTAAATTTTCGGCCACAGCCTTTGTTAGAAAATGAGAGCATCCCACATTCACACAATCACTCAGACACAAATCATGCACACATGATCGCCATCACGAGCCACTGTGTATAAAGTCTCTGAGAATCAGATCCAAACAAACCACTCCTCACACCTTCCTGCCTCTCGTCTGCAGCTGCTAGGCTAGTGGTGACAAGTGGTGGCAGCATTGACTGTGCTGAGGGATGTGGTAGGAAGGGTAGAAGCAGTAGTAATGAAGGAGTATGGAAGCGGTGCACGTGCTCAGCTCCACCGAACCTGTGACAATGCACGACATCTCAGTAAACAAACCATTTCATCTACTGAGACAAAAATGAGATTTTTCCAGTGTATTATTCAAATTTCCCACATTTACCCGACACATTTGAAATTCCCTGATATTCCCCAATTTCCAAAACTGTGGCAACCCTGTTATCAAGTAATGGATCAGATCTGTGATACAACTCAGGACTTCCTTGTAGACAGAGCTCATAACAGAACAAAATCAACAGTTGTACAGGTAATTTCTGGAGTTCCCCAGAGAATGTTAGAGACCCATTAATGTCAACAATTCATATCAATGATGTAGTGGAAAACGTTGGAAGCTCTGTGTGGCTATTTCTGGACAATGATGATGTCTATAAGGAGATTGAAACACCAGATGACTGTAGCAAAATGCAGGAAGGCCGGTAGAGTGTTGGAAATTTGTGGAAGTTCTGGCAGTTGACCCTGTACATAAATGAGTGTAACATGTTGTTGTTGTTGCTGTTGTCTTCAGTCCTGAGACTGGTTTGATGCAGATCTCCATGCTACTCTATGCTGTGCAAGCTTTTTCATCTCCCGGTACTTACTGCAACCTACATCCTTCTGAATCTGCTTAATGTATTCATCTCTTGGTCTCCCTATATGATTTTTACCCTCCAATGCTAAATTTGTGATCCCTTGATGCCTCAGAACATGCCCTACCAACTGGTCCCTTGTTCTTGTTAAGTTGTGCCACAAACTCCTCTTCTCCCCTATTCTATTCAACACCTCCTCATTAGTTACGCGATTCACCCATCCAATCTTCAGCGTTCTTCTGTAGCACCACATTTCGAAAGCTTCTATTCTCTTCCTGTCCAAACTATTTATCGTCCATGTTTCACTTCCATACATGGCTACACTCCACACAAATACCTTCAGAAATGACTTCCTGGCACTTGAATCAATACTCGATGTTAACAAATTTCTCTTCTTCAGAAACGCTTTCCTTGCCATTGCCAGTCTACATTTTATATCCTCTCTACTTCGACCATCATCAGTTATTTTGCTCCCCAAATAGCAAAACTCCTTTACTACTTTAAGTGCCTCATTTCCTAATCTAATTCCCTCAGCATCACCCGACTTAATTAGACTACATTCCATTATCCTCAATTTCCTTTTGTTGATGTTCATCTTATACCCTCCTTTCAAGACACTATCCATTCCGTTCAACTGCTCTTCCAAGTCCTTTGCTGTCTCAGACAGAATTACAATGTCATCGGCGAACGTCAAAATTTTTATTTCTTCTCCATGGATTTTAATACCTGCTCCATATTTTTCTTTTGTTTCCTTTACTGCTTGCTCAATATACAGATTGAATAACATCGGGGAGAGGCTACAACCCTGTCTCACTCTCTTCCCAACCACTGCTTTCCTTTCGTGCCCCTTGACTCTTATAACTGCCATATTGTTTCTGTACAAATTGCAAATAGCCTTTCGCTCCCTGTATTTTATCCCTGCCACCTTTAGAATTTGAAAGAGAGTATTCCAGTCAACATTGTCAAAAGCTTTCTCTAAGTCTACAAATGCTAGAAACGTAGGTTTGCCTTTCCTTAAACTATTTTCTAAGATAAGTCGTAGGGTCAGTATTGCCTCACATGTTCCAACATTTCTACAGAATCCAAGCTGATCTTCCCCGAGGTCGGCTTCGATCAGCTTTTCCATTCGTCTGTAAGCTGTGACTTATTAAACTGATAGTTCGGTAATTTTCACATCTGTCACCACCTGCTTTCTTTGGGATTGGAATTATTATATTCTTCTTGAAGCCTGAGGGTATTTCGCCTGTCTCATACATCTTGCTCAGCAGATGGTAGAGTTTTGTCAGGACTGGCTCTCCCAAGGCCGTCAGTAGTTCCAATGGAATGTTGTCTACTCCCGGGGCCTTGTTTCGACTCAGGTCTTTCAGTGCTCTGTCAAACTCTTCATGCAGTATCGTATCTCCCATTTCATCTTCATCTACATCCTCTTCCATTTCCATAATATTGTCCTCAAGTACATCGCCCTTGTATAGACCCTCTACATACTCCTTCCTCCTTTCTGCTTTCCCTTCTTTGCTTATAACTGGGTTTCCATCTGAGCTCTTGATATTCATACAAGTGGTTCTCTTTTCTCCAATCCTGTAGGCAGTATCTATCCTACCCCTAGTGAGATAAGCCTCTACATCCTTACATTTGTACTGTAGCCTTCCCTGCTTAGCCATTTTGCACTTCCTGTCGATCTCATTTTTGAGACGTTTGTATTCCTTTTTGCCTGCTTCATTTATTGCGTTTTTATATTTTCTCCTTTCATCAATTAAATTCAATATTTCTATTGTTACCCAGGGATTTCTACTAGCCCTCATCTTTTTACCTACTTGATCCTCTGCGGCCTTCACTATTTCATCCCTCAGAGCTACCCACTCTTCTTCTACTGTATTTCTTTCCCCCATTCCTGTCAATTGTTCCCTTATGCTCTCCCTGAAACTCTGTACAACCTCTGGTTGAGTCAATTTATACAGGTCCCATCTCCTTAAATTCCCACCTTTTTGCAGTTTCTTCAGTTTTAATCTACAGTTCATAACCAATAGATTGTGGTCAGAGTCTACATATGCCCTTGGAAATGTCTTACAATTTAAAACCTGGTTCCTAAATCTCTATCTTACCATTATACAGGGTGTTAGAAAAAGGTACGGCCAAACTTTCAGGAAACATTCCTCACACACAAAGAAAGAAAATATGTTATGTGGACATGTGTCCGGAAACGCTTACTTTCCATGTTAGAGCTCATTTTATTACTTCTCTTCAAATTACATTAATCATGGAATGGAAACACACAGCAACATAACGTACCAGCGTGACTTCAAATACTTTGTTACAGGAAATGTTCAAAATGTCCTCCATTAGTGAGGATACATGCATCCACCCCCCGTCGCATGGAATCCCTGATGCGCTGATGCAGCCCAGGAGAATGGCGTATTGTATCACAGCCTTCCACAATACGAGCACGAAGAGTCTCTACATTTGGTACCGGGGTTGCGTAGACAAGAGCTTTCAAATGTCCCCATAAATGAAAGTCAAGAGGGTTGAGGTCAGGAGAGCATGGAGGCCATGGAATTGGTCCACCTCTACCAATCCATCGGTCACCGAATCTGTTGTTGAGAAGCATACGAACACTTCGACTGAAATGTGCAGGAGCTCCATCGTGCATGAACCACATGTTGTGTTGTACTTGTAAAGGCACATGTTGTAGCAGCACAGGTAGAGTATCCCGCATGAAATCATGATGTGCTCCATTGAGCGTAGGTGGAAGAACATGGGGCCCAATCGAGACATCACCAACAATGCCTGCCCAAACGTTCACAGAAAATCTGTGTTGATGACGTAACTGCACAATTGCGTGCAGATTCTCATCAGCCCACACATGTTGACTGTGAAAATTTACAGTTTGATCATGTTGGAATGAAGCCTCATCCGTAAAGAGAACATATGCACTGAAATGTAGTGTGAGGAGGGCTATGCGAGAGGCGTTCAATGAATTCGAAAGTAAAATCCGAAGAAATTTTGGTCTTATGTCAAAGCGGAAGGTGGATCAAAACAAAATGTCCAGACACTCTGTGACCAAAATGGTACTGAAACAGAGGATGACAGACTAAAGGCCAAAATACTAAATGTCTTTTTCCAAAGGTGTTTCACAGAGGAAGACCACACTGTAGTTCCTTCTCTAGATTGTCGCACAGATGACTAAATGGTAGATACCGAAATAGACGACAGAGGGATAGAGAAACAATTAAAATCACTCAAAAGAGGAAAGGCTGCTGGACCTGATGGGATACCAGTTCAATTTTACACAGAGTACGCGAAGGAACTTGCCCCCCTTCTTGCAGCGGTGTACCGTAGGTCTCTAGAAGAGTGTAGCATTCCAAAGGATTGGAAAAGGGCACAGGTCATCTCCATTTTCAAGAAGGGACTTTGAACAGATGTGCAGAACTATAGACCTATATCTCTAATGTTGATCAGTTGGAATTTTGGAACACGTATTATGTTTGAGTATAATGACTTTTCTGGAGAGTAGAAATCTGATCTGTAGGAATCAACAAGGGTTTCGAAAAAGACGGTTGTGTGAAACCCAGCTCGCGCTATTCGTACATGAGAATCAGAGAGCCATAGACACGGGTTCACAGGTAGATGCCGTGTATTTTGACTTCCGCAAGGCGTTCGATACCGTTCCCCACAGTCGTTTAATGAACAAAGTAAGAGCATATGGACTATCAGACCAATTGTGTGATTGGATTGAAGAGTTCCTAGATAACAGAATGCAGCATGTCATTCTCAATGGAGAGAGGTCTTCCGAAGTAAGAGTGATTTCAGGCGTGCTGCAGGGGAGTGTCATAGGATCGTTGCTATTCACAATATACATAAATGACCTTGTGGATGACATCGGAAGTTCACTGAGGCTTTTTGCAGATGATTCTGTGGTGTATTGAGAGGTTGTAACAATGGAAAATTGTACTGAAATGCAGGAGGATCTTCAGCAAATTGATGCATGGTGCAGGGAATGGCAATTGAATCTCAATGTAGACAAGTGTAATGTGCTGCGAATACATAGAAAGATAGTTCCCTTATCATTTAGCTACAAAATAGCAGGTCAGCAACTGGAAGCAGTTAATTCCATAAATTATCAGGGAGTACGCATTAGGAGTGATTTAAAATGGAATGACCATATAAAGTTGATCGTCGGTAAAGCAAATGCCAGACTGAGATTCATTGGAAGAACCCTAAGGAAATGCAATCTGAAAACAAAGGAAGTAGGTTACAGTACGCTTGTTCGCCTACTGCTTGAATACTGCTCAACAGTATGGGATCCGTGCCAGATATGGTTGCTAGAAGAGATAGAGAAGATCCAACGGAGAGCAGCGCGCTTTGTTACAGGATCATTTAGTAATCGCGAAAGCGTTACAGATATGATAGATAAACTCCAGTGGAAGACTCTGCAGGAGAGACGCTCAGTAGCTCGGTACGGGCTTTTGTTAAAGTTTCGAGAACATACCTTCACCGAAGAGTCAAGCAGTATATTGCTCCCTCCTACGTATATCTCCCGAAGAGACCATGAGGATAAAATCAGAGAGATTAGAGCCCACACAGAAGCATACCGAAAATCCTTCTTTCCACGAACAATACGAGACTGGAATAGAAGGGAGAATCGATACAGGTACTCAGGGTACCCTCCGCCACACACCGTCAGGTGGCTTGCGGAGTATGGATGTAGATGTAGAAATGAGGATTGACACATTGTTGGATGAACCATTCGCAGAAGTGTACCCGTGGAGGCCAATCAGCTGCTGATAGTGCCTGCACACGCTGTACATGGTACCGAAACAACAGGTTCCCCCGTAGTACTCTCCATACAGTGACATGGTCAACGTTACCTTGTACAGCAGCAACTTCTCTGACGCTGACATTAGGGTTATTGTCAACTGCATGAAGAACTGCCTCGTCCATTGCACGTGTCCTCGTCGTTCTAGGTCTTCCCCAGTCACGAGTCATAGACTGGAATGTTCCGTGCTCCCTAAGACGCCGATCAATTGCTTCGAACGTCTTCCTGTCGGGACACCTTCGTTCTGGAAATCTGTCTCGATACAAATGTACCGCGCCACGGCTATTGCCCCGTGCTAATTCATACATCAAATGGGCATCTACCAACTCTGCATTTGTAAACATTGCACTGACTGCAAAACCACGTTCGTGATGAACACTAACCTGTTGATGCTACATACTGATGTGCTTGATGCTAGTACCGTAGAGCAATGAGTCGCATGTCAACACAAGCACCGAAGTCAACATTACCTTCCTTCAATTGGGCCAACTGGCGGTGAATCGAGGAAGTACAGTACATACTGATGAAACTAAAATGAGCTCTAACATGAAAATTAAGCGTTTCCGGACACATGTCCACATAACATCTTTTCTTTATTTGTGTGTGAGGAATGTTTCCTGAAAGTTTGGCTGTACCTTTTTGTAACACCCTGTATAATCTGATACCTTTTAGTATCTCCAGGGTTCTTCCACGTATACAACGTCCTTTCATGATTCTTGAACCAAGTGTTAGCTATGATTAATTTATGCTCTGTGCAAAATTCTACCAGACGGCTTCCTCTTTCACTTCTTAACCCCAATCCATATTCACCTACTATATTTCCTTCTCTCCCTTTTCCTACTCTAGAATTCCAGTCACTCATGACTATTAAATTTTCATCTCCCTTCACTACCTGAATAATTTCGTTTACCTCATCAAACATTTCATCAATTTCTTCATCATCTGCAGAGCTAGTTGGCATATAAACTTGTACTACTGTAGTAGGCATGGAGTAACATATTGTGCATAATTAGGTGAACAGACTCACTACTGTCCATTTACACTATTGGTGACAAATGACTGAATTCAGTAACTACTGTACAATAGTACATAGAGCGACCTAAAATGAGAAGACGACATGAAATAAATGGTAGGAAAATCAGGTGCCATGCTGAGATTCATTACAAAAATCTTAAGTAAATGTAATCCATTCACAAAAGAAGCAGCTTACACACACACACACACACACACACACACACACACACACACACACAGAAAAACTGGCACACACATGGTTGCTGCCGTCTCTGGGTGCAAAGGCCGAAAGCTGAAAATTTCTGGCACTCATTTTCATTGTGTCTGTCTGCAATTCAACACTTCCTCTATAAGGTGTGTATCATATTATTCTTCCCATATTGTTGTTAATGGAGGAATGATGATAATTTTGTGTAAAAGAAGAAAGTTACATGCAACAAATAAATAATGTATAAATAAACATAAATATTACAGCAACAAGAGATGAATTGCTCAAAGAAAAGTTATTCTAGGTGCGAAACTTGAGTTCTTGGTGTGCTTGCTCCACTATGGTAGCGAGACACACTTGAATGTAGCATGTAGTATTGTTGCTGCACTCTGCTAAGCAATCAAGAATTGTGTAATTTTGAAATTTTTCTATGTTATGCTATGGAATAAATATGATTTGGGAAGCTGAAGTTGTAACTGTATGAAAGAAAATATATTTTGATTTTCTGGGAGAAATGTCATGAAGAAATCTGTGCTTAGTAATGATAGTAAACAAGCTCTAATAAGAACAGTTAATTTAGAATTTCGTTTGATTTCAATCCTTAATATGTTGTAAGAAAAGTGAGATAGCTGGACCACAAGTCACTGAAAGTAGTTTAAGGGACTTTATTTTAAACAAACTGGTAAACCTAAGAGATTGTCATCATACAATGGGAAACAATTTGTAACTAAAGCATTTAAGGTATTCCTAGCTTGGGAAAGAGAGAACCAAGTGTTGGCAGTATAGTACCCATCACAAGCCAACCTAGAAGATAATGGTACACCAATTGTATTTAAAATTGAGTGTGTTGGTTTTGATAATCACCATCAAGTTCCAAACCAGATAACAAAACTAAGATATTCTTTTCTTTGTATGATAGACCGTTCACAATTTAAGCCATATCTTATCCAAAATCAGTCATTTTGGGGCATCCTATCAATCATAAAAAACACACAGTTTATACAGCTGCCCAGAGACAAAGAAATTAGTAAGTGGGCATTTGTGTCCAATCTCTCAAGAAAGTGGATAAGATATGAACTTCTGTACAGGAGAGGTTTAGAGAGGAATGGCCAAAAGAAGTCACTGATATTTAGTTGTAAGTCTGTTACAGTTTGTATTGTTTCTAGTAACTCTTGGTTTGCTCAAAGTGATAGTCTTTAAAGACTTTATAATATTAAATTATCTGTTTGATTATGTCCATCTGACATTTGTTTGTTTAGCATTAGTGGTGATTTGAACCCTCTTACCTTATCTATAATGTGCACCAGTTTAGGAGGGACAGCCAGTGTAGTAATGTAATCCACTACCAATCAGCAGGTCTTTGACCTTCAGTGTTGGATGCAATGGTTAGTGGCTTGCCACAAAATAGTGTACCATTCTACAAAAATTTTTGGTGATGATCATTTTAACATTTAGTTAAGTCAAATAAATAATATGAGTGATGAATTTCAAGGAATAATACATACACTGAGTTCTGATAAAACTAAGTAAGTTTTGCGCTAGGGTAGGATTTCTAAGGACCACAGGTCTCTTAAATCTCTCCTCCAAGGGTTTGTTTCTTTATTTGTAATGTCTCATTTCAGATTTCCTGTTTAACTAATGCCCTGAGGCTCTGTATCAATGCCAGGCTTCTGCCCTGGTGGTACCTACTTCTCAGATGTGACATATGACATGTCAGAGTTGGTCTAATTTTTCATGACTTTTTGAACCTGAGTTTGATTATTTCTACAAGATGTTCCAAACTGGGTACCTCATGCAGTGTCTGGATGCGCATGCGCTGTGAAGCCTAAGTATCCATCAAAGGATTTTATTTTGTAACACCTAGAATGTGCTCCTGTAAAGGATTTTTGTAGAGCCTAACTTTTGTTAAGATACTGAGCTCACTCCTATGGAATAGTGGCATCAGTTCCCTTGCCTTGCCAGAGGCTTTAAGCTTTAGGTCTTGCGCATGCCTAAGGAAAAAAAAGTGCAGGCCCACTGTGACTCTCAGATACTTAACAGCTGAAATCCATGGTACCTCTTGTCCCTGGATAATAAGGTTTCTGCCTAGTTGTGGATGTTTCTTGCTGAAGTATACTGCTGTTGTTTTGGCTGGGTTGATTTTAATCTTGTCATGTCTGCACGACTCTGTGTGGAGGTTCAATTATGTCTTTGGTCTTCTGATGATGGTGTTACATTGGCATCCACTCGTATAGTATACAGTGTCATCAACGAACTCTGCCAGTTAAGCATTTGCAATCATCGGTTCGCCATTAATGTAGATAGTTAACAAGAGTGGTAACAGGGCCGAGCCTTGTGAAATTACAGCCTCTACAAGTTTGAGCTCCGATATGATGTCTTGAATTTGCACTCACATTTTTCTGTTCTAGAGAATGCTCGCTATTAGTTTAATATACTTGTCTGGGTTCACTGTTTGGTCTCTCATCTTCCATTACAAGTTCTCATGCCAGACCTTATCACAGGCCTCTTCGACGTCTAGTCAAAATTGTTGTACTGAAATTCTTCAAGACATTTTCTGTAACTCTCAATGCTTGGAGCTATGCCAAATTATTTTGTTGGAACCCATATTTCTCTGGTCGGATCATCTCATTTCAGGTCAAGATGTGCTATAGATTGTCCTTAATGATCCTTTCAAAAGTTCTCCCAGGAGTGCTCAGTAAACTGATTGGTCTGTGATTTGGAGGCTGAGTTAAGGCTTTGTTTGGTTTTGGAACTGGAATGACATGCGTGAGCTGCCACTTTTCCAGGAAATAGCAGCTGAGCAAAGAACTGTTGTAAATTCTAATCAATAGGATGAGTGGTTTCCTCAGTAGTCTCTCAAGTTGTTCATTTGTTACTGCGTCTGGACCAGGTGCTTTGTTGTTCGCAAGATTCTTTATTTCTGTCTTCACTCCGCTGGGTGTTGTTAGTCGAGATGCGTTCCAGGTCTCTTGTATGGCTATCTGCATCACTGTTTGGTTAGCTGTTATTTCATACTCTCATTCCTGGATGTCCATGTCTCCCTGTATTAATCAATTTTGTGTCGCAAAAGCCTTAACAAAGGTTTGCACTTTTTCAAATAGGTCGTTCATAAGTCTGTTCCCTGTCTCTTCCAGAATGTGTTGCGGGTTTTTTTCTCCCTCTCAGTCTTCTAACAAGTTGCCACTCATCTCTGGTTTGTAGCAGATAGTTCGACATCTTGTCTTCCCATTTCTCAGTTTCTTAGTATTCCAACAGTCACTCCCAAAGTTCATGAAGCAAACTGTTTAAGTTCCGTCTGTCACTGGGATCTCAGAACTGTTGTCACCTATTTTTCTGGTATTTGAGTTCTTGTAATAATGGATGTAAAGCATCTAGTCATAATCTGTCAAGTAGAATCCTAGTACTGGCCTCCTTGGTCACCTTTAATATCTTTTCTGTAAGATAGGTGTTAGCTGTTTTTATGTCTTCTTCAGTTGCCACATTTCTAGTTGGTCTGACATCGTTATTTGCTAAATATGTTCAAATCAGTATCAGTCATCTTCCAATGCTGTGGGTGTTTTATATCTCATTGGACTTTTCCAGTTACTGGTTGGAGATCAGAAGCTAGTTCCCCCTTTGTCATCAACTTGAGAGTCTTAAGTATCGCTACGTCCAGTACATCAGGTTGATGATTAATTTACACTGGATTATGGGTTGGCTCAAGAGATCCCCATATGGTGGTATCAAGGTATTCCTCTAGTTTTAACAATTGTTTCCCCTTTGGATGGTTCTGGCCGAGTGCCATATTGGGTGTTTGGTGTTGCCACCGACAAATACTTCCATCGAAACAGTGAAATATTGTCTGTAGGACTTGAGGTATCAGGTGGGCATTTGGTCTTAAATAAGCCACCACCAATGTTACTGGTCCTGTTGTCCAGATGCCATTGTTGTCCTGCCATTGCCTCAAATTGTAATGGTTGGAGCCTTTCTTCCAGAAGTGATGATGATGTTGCGAGGAAAAGCTGCCATCCCAACCCCTCTTCTGTTTCATCTACCCATTTTATAACCTGTCACATTCTGTATTTGGAAAGTTTCAGGCATGTGGAGATGCGTTTCTATCAATAACAGAGCTTCAATATTGTTAGTGGAGACAAAGTCCTGTAGTTCTGCTTTCTTGTTTCTGACTCCATTTGCATTCCAGATGCAGATTTTTAAATCCTTCATACATCCTCTTTCCGTGGTGCATGGTACTTTTAGTCAATGATGTTCATTAGCTCTTCAACTAAGAAAATTATCTTAGTAATAGTGTCAGGTGCTTTCCTCACCTTCCTCCCCACGTTGATCAATTTTTGGAACAAATTGCCATTTTTTGGTGAGGGTAATTGTTTGGCTGTGTCTGATAGGGATTCACCAGCTTCCAGTTTTTCTGTGTTGTTGTCTGAGGTTGTTGCCATTTCATCTTCCATGTTGCTCAGAGTAAGAAATTAAGTAGATGTGTCTTATTTTATAATTGTGGAGAAGAGTAAATACAGTGCAAGAGTAAAAAAATGGTTCAAATGGCTCTGAGCACTATGGGACTCAACTGCTGTAGTCATAAGTCCCCTAGAACTTAGAACTACTTAAACCTAACTAACCTAAGGACATCACACACATCCATGCCCGAGGCAGGATTCAAACCTGCAACCGTAGCGGTCGTGCGGTTCCAGACTGTAGCGCCTTTAACCACTCGGTCACTCCGTGCAAGAGTAAATCTGGAATTGTTCTCAATAGAACTTGAGAAGAATCTCTCAATATATAGAGCTAGTAAGCGTCTCAAGAAGTGAAAGGTAGACTGCTTTCTCATAAGACACCCTTTCTGTAGGATTTTCAGGGTAGGCAAAATTTGACTGCTCTGATAACAAAAAATGATAAAACATATAATCTAGTAATACTGAGTAAATCTCAAGCGACCAGTAATTAACAAATGACATTTATGGGAAGGAGCTATATAATACTGGAAGAACCATAAACATGAACTATAAAAGGAGTAGCCAGGAAGCACATGGTGGAGCAACACGGTAGCATCAATCTGTTATGGCGAAACTTTATCATTGGGAGGTGAAAAGATGAGGGCCAGAGGCGGTCAAAGCTGTTAAAGATTTAAGATGAGGTGTACCCAATTTTGTGTAGGTATTGGAGAGATGAAGTGTAGGGGGACCCACAGAAGGGATGGCCTACGCCTATGTCGTGAACCCACCGAAGAAATGACCTGAACCATTTTTTTATGAAGAGGGGTGAGTTGGGAGACACTCATATCAAAGATATAAAAGATCCAGGATCGAATAATGACAATATTATGAAAAGTATAGATTACTACTCACCACATAGAGGATATGCTGAGTCTGCTGAGTCGCAGAAAGGCACAACAAAAAGGCTATCAAGTAAGCTTTCGGCCAAACAGACCTTCACCGGGAAAAACGCACACACACACACACACACACACACACACACACACACACACACACACACACACACAAAAACCACATTCTCCAGCTGCTGAGGCCATGGCCATGTGTGTATGAGAGCTGCATGCACTTGTGTGTGCGTGCATGCACGCACGTGTTTTTGTGTTGTTTGATTCAGATGATGGCCTTTTTGGCTGAAAGCTTACTTGTGTGACAGTCTTCCCATTGTGCCTATCTGCGACTCAGCATTTCTGCTATATGGTGAGTAGTAATCTATCCTTTTCATAATATTGTTGAAGATATAAAAAGGTATTTACATAGTATCTGCCCACAGATCAAGGTGCACGCTCAGCTCTTACAGAGATCGGAAGCTATACAATGACCTTTAATCATACTGTCGGAGCATTCTTCAAAATGGTTCAAGGTTAATAGACTTACCTGAGCACAGATGATTCTTTGTATTCATGTTTCTGCACATTGGACTTATCACAAATCGCAGATATGAAACTTTAGAGAATAGTGCAAATCAAAATGTCAGTATACTAACTCCTTCTGGTTAAGATGAACCTAGTCATTTTTCTACCTCAATATTTTTGGAAAACGTATGCTCATGTAATCAACACATTCCAAATAAATAGAATTCAGTCAGATTTGATGAACAGTTGAACATATACAAAAATTTGGATGAAGTATATTAAGCATTATCCTATGTCTAAACAAGCTGATTTACTTGGTGAAGATTTATTTTCAAATTTAATACTGAATTCTGTCTTAAAGGACTCTAAGAACTGGCATTAATTTCAGTTAAATAAAGAGGGATCTATTTTAATCTAAAGAATAATTTATGCTAAGCAACGTTGTAAGTAGTTAAATAAGTTGAGTTACACAACATCTTTCATCTAAGTAGGGGGATCTGAACTGTAACATGAGATTCTACAGGATAACATATTCCACTTTCATCCTCTTAAACCAATGAAACATGTTTATGAAAACTGAAAATATAACTCACATAGCTGTTAAGAATAGAACATCCCATGGTGCATGCTCTTCTTTTACATAAACGCACTGAATGAAAAAGGGAGTTATTTTGGCGAATCGGCAAGGTGTGACAATGAGTGCATCTCTCCACCTGCTGCAGAGCCCAGCTTATTCTTTGGCGTCACAGCTCGGTGGTGCCCAGGAGGTCATAAAGAAAGGAGTACTGGAAAGAGTGTGAATGATGGACCAAATGAATATTAGTGATGGAAAGTATCAGACGGTTATGTTGTGTAGTGTAATGTGCATGAAAAGTGTTGCTGGTATAATACAGACGAGTTATTAAAACTAGTTTACATCATTTAGTAGCTTGGACAGATTGAACCTCTCTTCCAGCACCTGCTTCACTGCAGAAGGTGAAGAAGTCACACGTCAGAGTCTTACGGGACTGTATAGCAGGGCCACAGAAGTAATCCACTTGAAGAATGGCAACCAGAAATTATTTAACAGGTAAAGCTGATGCACAAACACCCATCAGCGTTACAGATTATATATGAAGTGCACTACATCATAACCAACTAATTGTCATGGATACATTCCCACAGTAAGTTCAACCACCCCATCCCCATGCTCTTATCAATCACCAAATCCAAATTTATTTTCTTTGCAGCATGATGGAATAAATTACACAATTTACTTACTCTTGTATCCACTACAAAGCTGGTAACTCTGAAAGAATGTGGGCATTGAGCATGGGATAAAATATGAAGGAAATAATATATAAATAGTTTTTTAATATCTTATGATTGTACTGATGTCTGTAACAACATTTCTTTTATATGTTTTGGTATTTTCACTCTCTTTCTCTTTCTTTTTGGTTTGTTTTCTGAGGTGGATGGTTTCTGTGTAGCTATGGAAGACTTTTTCTTCTTCTTTTTGCAAGACAGGGGATTAGGTCCTCCTTTCTTACGTTTATTTTTCTGTGGAGCAGATTCGGGTTCATCCAGTTTTCTTTTCTTCAGATCTGACAACACTGCTTCATCTTTCTGCCCAATTAGAAACCTGCAAACAGAATACAGAAAATGATAAATAACAGTAAAAACAGATAAATAGATATGTGAAAGTAGACTTTACTGGTGTTGAAATTTCATGAAATTTTGATTACTGTCACTCTCACCATCGCCTGATGAAGATAATGAGAGTGAAACTCATTAAGACATTTCAGAATTTCAATGCAGCCACTCGGATGAAAGCCCAAGAGATTTCATCAGATAAATAGATCTCTCCATAAAACAATGCAATTCATGAGATGTCACAGACACACTATTATTACATGACAATAGCAACCTACCAAAAAATGCCAGACTGCCTCATGCAGCCATAGAAGGCATAAAACAAGGAAGTTTCAATAATTTGTTCCCAATAACTCAAGGGAAGGTATCTAACTGGTACTGTTTTTATGCATTTATAGTAAATTAATATGAGTGTTTTTATTGCATAATAAAACATGGTCATACCAAATGCTGCTTACATTGCAGGGTGGGGGGTTACAATTTGTGTTACAATGAAGAATGTTATTTTCAGTCTCCTTGAATTGACGCCAAAATTGTCAACAAGCATTTTGATTACGTAATTTGAAAATAAACCAGATGTCTACAACAATTCTGTCTTATTGGGATTTCTTGGAGATAATTAGCTGCTTTGCTGTTCACTCTGTCAGGTGGCTAATATTAATTACAAAAATTAAAAGCATTCAGTATTCACCTGTCTCATTTACTTATATGTGACTTGTATTTTTGTGAATCAGCACGGTGTTATTGATTCTCATGTATTCTGAACATTATAAAGTTTCTTTCACACAATGTTCTACATAGTGAAAACAGGAAGCAGACTATTAATGTATTAATTCACTTCATACAATGCATTACCACTCTAGTATGTATTGCTTCAAAAATATATTTTCATTTTCAGTTCTGCAGCACAAAACAATGGAAAAGAAGTTAAAATCAAAAGATGAAAAATATGATGATGATGGAGTGACAGCTTTGTCTGTAATGAGGCAGAAAAGTTAGGAGCGTAATATGTCATCAAAAGTAAAGATATTACAGAGCAGTACATCATTGGGACAAGCATGGGGAAGGAAATCAACTGTGGCCTCACCGAAGGAAGCCCACCAAAACACAACTTTATATAAATGGAGAAGGATTTAAGTTCTACTCTTACCGACTATTAATGCAGCGTACTGCCTTCATTAGTATTTTACTATTCCTGAGTGCAACTTTATAAAAACAAATGGATGTTATTTTCAGCATTATGAAAGAATAGATTACCTCTCACCATATACGGAGACAGTGAGTCTCAGATAGGCACAACAAAAAGACTGTCACACAAATAAGCTTTTGGCCAAAAAGTTCATCATCAGAATCAGACAAAACACACACACACACACACACACACACACACACACACACACACGTGTGCACGCAAAGCTTTCACTAATTTGACAAACGAGCAACATGAGTGATTAATCAGGTAAAATTATTTTGCTGAGAGCTTTTATATACCACTTGCACTGGTATCTTCGGTGTAGTACACATAATATTCAGCTGTGCCCACCTGTCCAGCTGAGTTGTCAGCTTGTCTGACAGTTGCACTGAGAATCTATGTTTGCTCCCCACTACTGCCAATTATTTTTTGCTGGTAAGACGACAAACTTAGGATCCATGTAGCCTCAACAAGACAACTCAAAGGCTGTTCTAAGAAGTATGGTCTCCACTTTCATTCATCTCTTTCTGCGTCTACACTTTTGCATATGTGTCCTCCATTGTTGAAACTAATGTTACAGGTCCCCATCTGTCATCCCTTTCAACAAGCCTGTTACACCTATGTGCACCAGTAGAAGTTTGTCATTTTTATATCACTCATTATTTAAGTTTGTAAATAATTTAGGACTAAACATTACCACTTCCTGACAAGGGAACCTCCCCATCGCACCCCCCTCAGATTTAGTTATAAGTTGGCACAGTGGATAGGCCTTGAAAAACTGAACACAGATCAATCGAGAAAACAGGAAGAAGTTGTGTGGAACTATGAAAAAACTAAGCAAAATATACAAACTGAGTAGTCCATGTGCAAGATAGGCATCATCTAGGAGAATTCGAGTTCAGGAGCGCCGTGGTCCCATGGTTAGCGTGAGCAACTGCGGAGCGAAAGGTTCTTGGTTCAAATCTTCCCTAGAGTGGAAAGTTTACTTTTTTTATTTTTGCAAAGTTATGATCTGTCCGTTCGTTCATTGACGTCTCTGTTCAGTGTAATAAGTTTAGTGCCTGTGTTTTGCGGCCGGACCGCAAAACCGAGCGATTAGTCGCCGAAAGGACGTGCCTGTCCAATGGAAACCGAAAACATTTGATTGCAAGGTCATAGGTCAACCGATTCCTCTACAGGAAAACACGTCTGATATATTCTATACGACACTGGTGACGGCATGTGCGTCGCATGACAGGAATATGTTGTCGACCCACCTAACTTGTACACTTGGTGAATGGGTAAAAAGATTCTTCTACCTTGCCCAATTTAGGTTTTCCTGTGGATGTGATAATCGCTCCCAAAAAAGTGTGAAAACATAAGAGTTTGTCACATAAACTGCAACAAATGAATGCAACAGTTTCACAGTCGCACAGTTTTGTCTGTGCTCTGTCAAAACATGTTTTTAACATTTTCAAATTTTTCCGTGTGTAGACCGTCAAATCCTGCATATGTCCAAGCAAATCTGAACATGTCCTGGAATTTTGGAGAGCGAAGTTGATTATATGTGAGTGCCTGAACTTTGATAATTATCTGAAAATAAAAAATTAAAATTTTCTCCCGAGGGAAGACTTGAACCAAGGACCTATCGTTCGGCAGCTGCACACGCTAACCACGGGACCACGGCGCTCATGAGTTTACACTCACCTGTATGTTGCCTATCTTACACATGGACTACTCAGTTTGTATAATTTTGCTTATTTTTTCATAGTTCCACACAACTTCTTCCTGTTTTCTCGATTGATCTGTATTCAGTTTTTCAAGGCCTATCCACTGTACCAACTTATAACTAATTCTGAGGGGGGTGCGATGGGGAGCTTCCCTTGTGAGTACTAGAAACATTGAGTAGGTGAAAGACAGAAAGAAAACTTGCTTGTTTTCAGAATAAATCCTTTGTCAAGCTATTGTACAAATACATGCAAACCCCTCCCCCCCACACACACGCCCCTACACTGTGCTGGTTGGATGTAAAATGCTGGGATAGCATACGGCAGGTGGAATACGGTGTGGTAGGGGTTGTATAGGGTAGGGTGGGTTGAGGGAGAGGGAGGTGGGATGAAGGAAGTGGGGTTGGGGTGGACAGCCAGCAGCTTCGATGGAGGCAGCACATTTGCTGGCTGGGAATCCAGGAGGGATGGGAGGCAGGTGCACGGGTACTGGAGCCAGTAGGGTGCGGTGCACAATGGAGGTGACATGAATCAGGAAGGGTTGACAGGACAGTGGAAAGGGGGAAACTGTTGGGTGGAGGGTGTGGGAACAGGGTTTCAGTAGTTCAGAAGAGCTGGTGGTGGACAGAAGTATCCAGATAGCCCTGGTTGTAACATTGCCATTGAAATCTAGCAGAATGTGCCAGCTGCATGTTGTGCCACTGGGTGCTCAAAGCTGATGGGAGTTATCCTTGTAACATGTCCTTCACGCCCTTAACCCTCCCTGGGCATCTGTGTTCACCTTACACCCAACAACTTTCCTTTCCTTTGCCTGGGTACCCCTTCATCACATGCATAGCCTGTGCACCTGCCACTTGTGCCTCCCACATCCCTAGCCAGCAAACCTGCTGCCTTCCTCCAAACTGCTAGCAACCTACCCCCAAACCCTCTGCCTGTTTACTGCCACTCCCCCCTCTACCCACCTTACCTGACAAAAAGTCCACCTGCCATACACTACCTTGTCTTTGTGTGTCCAGCCAGCACAATGTAGCGGTACAGGTTTGCTTGTGTGCTTGCTTGCTTTTGTGTGTGTGTGTGTGTGTGTGTGTGTGTGTGTGTGTCCCCTCTAGCCCCAAGAATAAAATTTGCCATGGCACACCCAAATCTATTTTACTTCAAAGGCTTTCTACTCAAAACATAGATTACTTTAACAAGGAAAAGAATAAGCATTTTTTCAGTAGTATATGAAAAGTAAACAGTGGACAATCCAAGACGGAATAATGACACTATTATGAAAATGATAGATTGCTACTCTCCATACAGAGGAGATGCTGAGTCACAGACAGGCACAACAAAAATACTGTTAAAGTAAGCTTCCGGCTAAAAGTCTTCATCCAAATTAGACAACATACACGCACACACATTCACACAAATGCAGCTCACACACGTGGCCACTGTCTCCAATGCCAGACTGCAAGCAGCTGCACATGATGGGACAAGTAATTTGGGTGGTGGTGGTGGTGGTGGTGGTGGTGGTGGTGGTGGTAAGGAGAAGGCTGGGGCAAGAAAGGAGAGGGATAGCAGGGCGGAGGTGATTGATGGTATAATGCTGCTTGCAAGAGCGTACAGGAATGAGTGGAGAGAGGGTAGGACAGCTAGGTGCAGTCATGAGGTTCGACAGAGAGGGGGCACAAAAAACTGTTACAAAATGAGCTTTTGACCTTTGTCAAAAATAGACGACACACACACACACACACACACACACACACACACACACACACACAACTCGTACACACAGGACCACAGTCTCTGGCAGCTGAAGCCAGACAGTGAGCAGCAGCGCACGATGGGAAAGGCAACCAGGTGCGGGTAAGGAGGAGGCTGAGGTGGGAAGGAGGAGGGATAGCAGGGTGAGAATGGGAGATCATAAAGTGTTGCTAGTGGGAGCATGCAAGGACAAGGTGGAGAGAGGGTGGGGCAGCTAGGTGTGGTTGGGAGGTTAGATGGAGAGCAGGGGAGAAAGGGGGTGGGGAGGGAGCGTGGAATAGGAGAGCAGTAAAAAGACTGTGGGCGCACTGGTGGAATACAGGGCTGTGTAGTGCTGGACTGGGAACAAGGAAGGGGATAGGTGAGCAAAGGACAATGACTAACGAAGGTTGAGGCCAGGTGGGTTACAGGAACATAGGATATATAGCATGGAGAGTTCCCACCTGCGAAATTCAGAAAAGCTGGTGTTGGTAGGAAGGATCCAGGTGGCAAAGGCTGTGAAGCAGTCATCAAAATGAAGAATGTTGTGTTGTGCAGCTGCTAAGCAACTGTGTGATCCAGTCAGTGGCCATTCATGTGAACAGACAGCTTGTTGGTTGTTATACCCACACAGAATGCAGCACAGTTGTTGAAACAGCTGGTTTCACAGGTAGGCCCACCTGTGATGGGATAGGTGATGCTTGTGAGGGACTGGAGTGGTGCAAGGATTTATGAGACAGGTCTTGCATCTAGTTCTGTTACAGGGATGTGAGCCATGAAGCATGAGGTTGGGAGCAAGGGTTGTGTAGGAACGGATAAGAATATTGTGTAGGTTCGGTGGGCAGCGGAATAACAGTGAGTAGAACATTCCTCATCACAGGGCACGACATAAGGTAGTTGAAACCTTCGTAGAGAGTGATTCAGTAGCTCCAGTCTTGGGTGGTAATGAGTTACAAGGGGAATGCTCCTCTATGGCTGAAAAGTGAGATCTTGGGAGGTGGTGGGTGACTGGAGAGATAAGGCACAGGATATCTGTTTCTGTACAAGGTTGGGAGGGTAATTACAGTCTGTGAAGATCTCAGTGACACTCTTCGTATATTTGGAGAGGGAGTGCTCGTCACTACAGATGTGATGGCCATGGGTGCGTAGGCTATGTGGAAGGACTTCTTGGTATGTAATGGGTGGCAGCTGTCGAAGTGGAGGTATTGCTGGTGTTTTGTACCCTTTATGTGGACAGAGGTACTGATGTAGCCATCTTGGAGGTGGAGGTCACCATCAAGGAAGGCGGCTTGTTGGGTTGAGGAGGACCAGGTGAAGTGTATGAGAGAGAAGATGTTGAGGTTGTGGAGGAATGTGCATATGGTGTCCTCACCCTCAATCCAGACCAAGAAGATGTGATCAATGAATCTAAAACAGGTTTGGGATTCTGGGCTGTTAGAAAGGATTCCTACATATGGCCCATGAATAGGTTGGCATAGGACTGTGCCATGCGGGTGCCCAATGTCATATCCCGAGTTTGTTTGAAGGTGATGTTTTCAACGGAGAAGTAATTGTGGGTGAGGATAAAGTTGGTCATGGGGACCAGAAAGAGCCGGTAGCTCTTTTTATACTATTAATATACTGTTCTGAAAAACTTAATGACTAGACAGATAAAGTAACTAACATATTAACCACTTAGTGGAAATGAATAACAGTGTGGGAGCATGCTGCTAGAGGTCTCCCAGTTGTGCACAAAAAGCTGCACGTCACATGGTATGAGATCACTGTGACAGTAGCACCAAATGGGGTTGGCTCTGCAACATGAGGAAGTTGAAAGAAAAGAAAAACATAGTGTGTTGAGCATTTATGGTGCACTGTGATAGTGGCCTTCATTACAACATGGCCCAGAGACAACATTTGGATGACTTCACACAGGGAAGAATTATCGGCAAACTGGAAGACGAACGAAGTGTGATGAGTATAGCCCAGGGGTTTGGTACTGCTCACAGCATTGTTTCATATGTATGTGAACCATTCCAAACCACATGCGATGCTGTCTGAAGGAGAGGAGGTAACTGTTCATGGTCAACTACAGTAGCAGATGACTGCTACATTGTGCAACAGGCAAGACAAGACCCACGTCAATCATCAGGTGCAATTGAAAGCACATTTAATATGACTGTAAGACATGCATTCTCACACTCTACAGTGACATGGCGACTGCATGGGGGTGATTGCTTTGCCCGATGACCAGCATGCTGTGTTCCATTAGCACCCGCACATCAGCGGCATCATTTGAAACTGTGACAAGAGCATAGGGACTGGACTTGTGAGAAGTGGGGTCATGATTCTTTTGGTGGTCCAGATGTTATGTTGTGGGGAGGCATACTGTTGCATGTGAAAACTGAGCTCCAAGTCTCACCATTCAACGTTATTATAACACTGTACTCCTCCCCTATGAGCTTCTCTTCAGGGGTGCATTTGGACGTGACTTCATTTTTACGGATAATAAAAATGTACGAATGTATCAAACAGTGCAAGTGGAGGGACTCTTGGATGAGAAGATATTTGGTGAATGGACTGACCTGTCCATTGTGTCAACTTCAATCTCATCAAGCATCTGTAGGATGCATTGGAAAGACTACTGCAGCATGTTCACATGCACCAACAACATGCAGCAGTTGTCAACCATGCTGGTGAAGGAACGGATCACTCTACCACAAAAACTCCTGACTAAACTTGTGGCCAGCACTGGAGCACATTGCAGAGCATGAATTGCCATCTGTGGCGACCACACACTCCATAGATTCCTTTCTTTCTTTTCTATAAAAATGGCAAAATACTTCTATGATTAAGTTGAGCAGGAAGGGTAGAAGGATATGCTTGTGCGAATTAAGGACAGATGAGGGGCGGTTTACTACAGCTGTGTTTATTTTATGCTGGAAATTGACACTGGAATCCTTGTGCTACAGTGTGGGAATGGCCTCTTTCTGCAGCTCATTAAGGACTGTACAAGGAAGGAACAGAGAAAAGACTGGGGACCCTATCCGGCAGTGTTAACCTCCACCCTGTACACAGAATAGTGATGAAACATCCCCTATGCATGGAAACAGTATAATATCTCTTGAACAGCCTAAGAAATAGGCAAACACATTACATAGTGATTACTAATTCCACACTATTTCCTGTAGCAGCTGATAGTATTAAGTATGCTGTTTAGTATAATCTCAGACAATTATTTCTATAAATACACATGAATTCTGTAATGATTGAAAAACCTGTATTCAAATTCCAATTGGGGGGAGAAAGTGAGCTTCACCACCAACCCCCTTTCTTTTGCTGATAGCTATGGTTCCATCTCTTCTACAGGCTGAAAATTTATTCCCTTCAGAACTCTTTTCATTTCAGGAGGCAGATGAGTCACTCAGGTAAAGTCTTGGATTTAGGCATCATTTGAAACTCTCGCACTGAAATGTTTTTGTACGATAACAACTGTTCCAAGAGAAAGGGCACTGTGCATTAGCATGATCTCATGACGGAGAATATGAGGTTCTTCAATCCATCAAAATGATTTTGATTCTAAATCCCATGTTTCATGACATGTGATGACACTTTGAAGTAAGTCGTGGTCTTTTTTAAAAACAGTCCCCATGCCAGATCAAATGCATTTTTAGTTATTTCTTATTGCTGTATGAGGTTTAATATGACTACTTTTTCACAGAATTTTCTGGATTCTCTTTGTCTATCAAAATTGTCATTTCATTTGAAATCTTACATGTGGGTTTTGTGTACAGTTAAATTCTGGATGTTTTTGTTTCTTCTTGCAGCCACAGGTGTATGACCAAGATATCTGTCATCCTCCACTTCTTCTTAACAATCAGAAAATTGTGGTATTCAAACAACTGCATACATATCAATGGATTACCATTAAACAATTTCATTAATTATGCTGCTATGCTGCTACATAATGTTAGAGCTGAAAAAAGTTATAAGGAATCTGAGGTTAATGACCTCCTCAAACGTCTGGTTAATCATGGATCTGAAATGAATCCACAACAGTGTCCTAAAACAAAGTTCAAGAAAGAACTTATTCAAGACAGAATATGAATTTTAGAGGTATGTGTTTAAGTAGCATTGAGGTCAACTATATTTCAATAGCAACCTCAGCTACCACTCTCCCACCCCATACAAAGCTTTAAGGCTAGGCTGCACACAGACTTCTAATTTAATTGTCACATTCTGCAACTCCATGGCACTTGTCCGCACATGTGCAGTTCCATGGAGCTAGCCACTAGAACAGTGAAAAATAGCAATAGCTCAAAGTTAAAAGGGAACTGTAAACAAATTAATGCTTAATTAAATTGTAATAGCTTAAATAATAAAACACTGCACCAGCATGATGTGTTTAGAGACTTGACTCTCGTTATCACACCATGACTCACACCACACTTGATAATGAGAGTAAATTCTCAAAACAAGTCTGTAAGTTTGGGTTTGGGTGGGAAGAGGCCAAACAGCGAGGTCATCAGTCTCATCGGATTAGGGAAGGATGGCGAAGGAAGTCAGCCGTGCCCTTCCAAAGGAACCATCCCGACACTTGCCTGGAGCGATTTAGGGAAATCACGGAAAACCTAAATCAGGATGGCCGGACGCGGGATTGAACCGTCGTCCTCCCAAATGCGAGTCCAGTGTGCCAACCACTGCACCACCTCGCTCGGTCAAAGTCTGTAAGTGAGAGATGGTTTGTGTGTATGTGAATTTCTGCACAATGGAGGAGGACAGTGCCTTAAAACCACAAAAAGATGACTGAAGGGCAAGAAGGCCACAACAACAAACACGCAAACATCACTTAGAATACCAATGTAAATGTTTGCACTTGATAATAAGAATAAATTTTCGAAACATGTCAAGCTATGTATGAAAAAGTAACTCATGCAGTATTTTATTGTTTAAATCAATAATGACACAGTTGTGAGCTTTCTAGAAACATTGATTATGAGGAACGAAATTAAGAACTACACTGCTTGTTGGCGGCAATCATGATTGTAGTGTGTAGTGGCATATAATTTGGCACATTCAAAGCAATCATTGCATTCTAGAAAGTAATAACTGTTAAGGGTGAAATGGTTAATGAGTTTCACATTATTTACTTTTTTGATCTATAAATAGTTTTAACTGGTGATGTAAGTACATGGTATCTGGATCAGTGAATGTCTCTCTGTAATCTTCAGTGAAGTCATGTTTTGTTACATCGGAAAAATTTGTTATGAAAATATATTATTACTAGTTTAATGATGCTCACTCACATACCTTGTCTTGGAATTAATTTCTGCAACTTGACTAGATACTTTAGAAGGTTGTTCCAAAGTTGGAGTCTTTTGGTGCAAGTAAATGAGTGGGGTTCCTGGAATTCTTCTAGCTACTTCTTGCAACTCTCTATCCTGTGTAGCTATCATATACCTGAAATGGAACAAAATTATACTTGTGAGCCACATCTGCAAAAGTAGTTTTTGGAATGAAATTTGAAAAAATTCTGTTGTTGCAATCCCATTCATATGAGAGCAAGTTGAAAAGTAATGCCTCCGATTTTTTAATTCTGTTCTCAATATCAGTTGAGGTATTACATGTCAGGCATATTACTCAGTTAATTTTCCCACTCTCACTGATGCAAGTGCCAACCCTCCGCTGCAAGAGGGCTCCGAATTGTAGCATGTAGCATTGAGGTGTGTAACAAAACTATGTCAGTGTGTGAGAAACTGCAATCTGTAATTAATTTCATAACCACAGAAAACATTGTCCACACAAGGAGCACTCTCTCCTTCGGCATACAATGCCAGACCACACATGAGCACTGCGACATCTGAAAAGACCTACACCTAGGGTTCACCGTCATCGACCACTGTCCATACAGTCCTGACTTTGCCCCAGCCAATTTTCATCTGTTTCTATAACTTAAAGAACATCTTTGACAACTTCACTTTGATAACAATGAAGCAGTGCAAGCAGAGGTGAGGCTGTTGCTATGTCAACAAAGCAAACATTCTACAGTGATGGTATCAACAAACTGGTTTCATATTGGGAGAAAAGTGTTCATCACCAGGGTGACTCTGTTGAGAAATAAATGTGTAGACATGGAGAATATAGATGAAGCATTTTAATAAAGTTCATTTAATTTAAAAAGCTTTAAGAGTTTTCCCATAAAAAATTTGAGGCATTAATTTTCATCATGCCCTCGTAGTACATGAGAGATACAAAAATAAAGACAAAATCAAATTTTTTTGTAACTGTGTGATGAAAACAATTTAACATCTCCTTCCACCTTGATGGTAAGAATATGATGAAACAAATATATTGTCTGAAAAATTCTTAGCTCACAGGAATTAGAAACAAATAGTAGGAATTAAGAGGGATCTCACAATGTAAAAACTGTATCTAATGAATGGAAAAGTGGAAAGGAATCTGGCGATATTGTTGTCACATGTATTCTGTGCTCTGGTTGTGTCAAGTGTGAGACTATGCTGTAGATAGTTTTCATTGACTTAAATGTAACAGTGGCTACATCAAATGTTTTATCTTTGAATAAAAAGTGAATTTAATTAAAATGAATGTCTAGCACAAAATTCTTTACAAGAATGTTGTGAAGCGGGAAACAAGCTTTTGGGAAATCCTGGAAAAATGTGGCACTATAAAGAAATGTGCTAATAGGACAAGAAACTGTTGAACCAGGATTGCCGACCATCACATCCACTCCTAGTACTGTTGAGTCTTCCAAGAAAACATCTTAAGAGCACGTGTTTTATCACTAAGTACTACCCTGGTCTTGAATGTATTAATCAGCAACTTCAACAGGGCTATGACTTCTAAAATCATGCTCTGAAACTGAAATGAGATCCATTTTGTCTGATATTCTGACCACCCCACCTATAATAGCTTTTTGTCGGCCCCCCCTCCCCCTCCCAAATCTCTGCAGTATCCCGCTCAACCTTCATGGCACCCATTTCCCTGTCCTATGACTCCTATTCTTGTGACTGTCCCCACTATAAGATTTGTCTAATCCACCATCCTACCATCACATACACCAGCTCTGTGACTGATACTATCAATGGAAGAGCCAGATTTGAAATGAAATGCCATGTACCAGCTGTTATGTAAAGAATATGTGGCCTCCTACGATGGCATGACTACCACAAAGGTATCAGTTACGATGAATGGGCATAGATAGTTGGGTGCATACTGGCAACACACAATATCCTGTTGCAGAGCACATTCTACACAATGGCAATCATGACTTTGGTATCTGCTTCATCACATGCGCCAACTGCATTGTCCCTACTGATAGCATTCCCTCAAACTCTGCAGGTGGGAACACGTTACAACATGTGTTTTGTTCTTACCATCCGCCTGGCCTAAATTTACATTAATTTCTGTGGGTTCAGCTTTTCTTTTCTGTAACTATTCCTGTTCTTCACCCCCACTTCTTTTTCTATATCTTTTTTATTTTCTGACCTGTCACCCCCCCCCCCCCCCCCCCCCCGGTCCTCTCCAACTGTATACCATGTACAATAAACTAAACTTTTCACCCTTATTGGTTCTTTCACATGGTTTTTTCAGTGATATATTGTTGCTTACTTCTCAATCTTCCATCTTCAAGTTCTCAAGTTTTCAGATCTCATCCACATCCAGTGCAGCCACTAACAATCAGTATTTCTTTCTTATCCCATCCAGTAAGTCTCCCCTGACACTGGGGTCTGGGTAAATCAAATTTTCCATAACTCTTCGCATTTCATTAAATCTCATCAGTCATTTTCCATCATCCCTCTTCCTTTCCCTTCAACCCCTCACTGGCTCTGAAGGCTTGTGCATTTCCTGATACTTCATGTGTTTTCTCCTGCTGCCACTGGTTACTAGACTTTTTATCTATGCATATTATATTTTGAAACAATGAATATTTTTGTTGATAAATTATACTCTATAATTTTCATTTAAGAGTTCTGGCACTTCTATAGTTAACAAAGGTGACAGACAGAAGCAATCAGATACAATACTGTACACCCATAAGTCTTCCTTTCACTAAGCTCAATTCATTTCCTGAACTGCTAGTACTCTCCTCTGAACTGAAGTAATACTCTGTAGCAATAAATATGATGCCTTTGTTGACATCCAGTCTATTTTTCTTATATAATTTCTAGAACTGGGAATGTTCTGCTACTTATATGCAGTCATCTGGATTTCTGCTCTCAATACTATGTGGGAACCGTTACTGCCATGACCTGAGACTAAACTTATGATTTACCCTGCATGACCAGGCAGCTGACAAAATATTAAATTTACATTTTTTCCATCTGGTGTTCAATTACGTGTCCCTGTATAACTGGCTGCATGGCCTGCTCCTTAGATCAGAGGATGGCAAGGACATACCATCTCCAATAGGTCAATCACCAGCACAGCCAAGAGTTGTTTGGATGAACACTTGCTTTAGTGCTGCAATTTTCTCTCCTACCTTAAAACATATTTTTTTTCTCTGTAACTCAACATCTTTATAGCCTGCCTCTTACACACAGCTGTCAAGCTGCATATTTTGTATGCTCACATGAATTTTCTAGTTTACAATATGAAAGCTATATTCTTATAGTTATGCTGAGTATCAGACAGCTTGATCTGTAAAAATGGCAAATTTTGTGTGCTTTTGTTTTGATTATAGCTGGTATTTGAAGTTACAATTTATTGTTGTATCACGAAATGTTTGCTGACCTCATCATACATAAATATGTAAACAGGAAATAAAAACAAACTTTAAGGCACACATCTAGAAGTAGACACAAAAATAACTGGAAAGCATGAGAAACTGGAAATTTGTTATATGATCCCAATGACAGATGAACAAATGAGGAGACGCTGATTTTCATAAAAATCAGTGTAAAATTAATATTTGTCAACTGTCTGGTCATGCAGGGTAAGATTATAAATTTAGTCTCAGATAGTGGCAGTGATGGTTACCATTTAGTGTTGAGAGCACAAATCCAGATGAAACTGCGTATAAGTAGCAGAACTTATAAATTACTGTTTGATGGAAAGATCCTTTCAGAGTGCAGAAGAAACCACATTACGCACGTTTACAAATACAGGCTCAGTCTCACGTCCCGGTACTTGCATGGCAAATATGCTGGGGCAAAAGGTCTTTTTTTTGAGAATATCTGGTTCATAAAAACTAGAGTAGATCAATTGTAGAATTTCTCACAATTGCCTTCCACCAAACTATGCAAAGCATTTGAACCATGACATTTTGCTGTATCCATTAACTCAGAAGCATTCATCTCGTTGACGATTGACCTACTCTAGGTTTCATGAACCAGGTATCCTCAAAAACAGATGTTTTGCCCCAGCATATATACCATGCAACTATCAGGAGCTGTGAATGTGAATGTACAGGATGTTTCAAAACACATCAAATGAAAGGGCAACCCAAACAGTTTCTGTTACAAGTGTTCAGTGTGAGCACCACTCATCACACAGTACACATTGAGCCTACAGGCGATTTCTTCCCAAACCTTGATCAGTGTGTCTATAGTAATTGTTGTACTAACTGCTTCAATATTGTTTCTTAAGTCAAGTAGGTCAGCTGGTAGTGAAGGTACATACACATGATCATTTGTAAACCCCCAAAGGTAAAATTGCATGGCATCAGATCAGGTGAACATGGAGGCCATTCAAAACCAGCTCTGTCATCTGGTCCCCCGCATACAAGCCAGTGGTTGGTTAGTTACGTTGTTTCATTGATCAATCTCACGATAATAGTTATGATGTAGAATGTGTCAAGTTCATAAGATTTTTTTTAAAGCTTAAGATTCTTATTACCTGCCCCATTCCCCTAAAACCTTGTCAATAATTCATCTACAGTGTAGAAGGAGATGTCATGGAGATATGATTTCAATTTTTTTTTAAAACTATTACTGCAGTCTGTCAGACATTTTATTTCATCTAGTAATTTATCAAAAACTTTTACAGCGGCATATTTTACCCCTTTCTGCACCAAAGCTAGGTTAAGTAGAGGATAATTTAAGTATTTCTTTCTTCAGGTATTATAATCATGAATGTCACTATTGTTTTTAAACTGGTCCATGTTATTGAGAACAAATTTCATAACTGATTAAATGTACTGTGAGGCTGTTGTAAGAATTCTTAACCTTTTAAACAGATGCCTACAAGATGGGCAACTATGAGCCCCACACATTATTCTAACCACTTTCTTTTGAGCAATGAATATGTTTTGCTGAAGTGTTGAGTTATCACAAAATATTATTCCGTATGACATCAGCCCCCCCGCCCCCCCCTCCGTGAACCATGGACCTTGCTGTTGGTGGGGAGACTTGCATGCCTCAGCGATACAGATGGCTGTACCGTAGGTGCAACCACAACGGCGGGGTATCTGTTGAGAGGCCAGACAAACGTGTGGTTCCTGAAGAGAGGCAGCAGCCTTTTCAGTAGCTACAGGGGCAACACTAACCAAAATGGCCTTGCTGTGCTGGTACTGCGAACGGCTGAAAGCAAGGGGAAACTACAGCCATAATTTTTCCCGAGGGCATGCAGCTTTACTGTATGGTTAATGGATGATGCCATCCTCTTGGTTAAAATATTCCGGAGGTAAAATAGTCCCCCATTCGGATCTCTGGGCGGGGACTACTCAGGAGGATGTCGTTATCAGGAAAGAGAAAACTGGCGTTCTACGGATCAGAGTGTGGAATGTCAGATCCCTTAATCGGGCAGGAAGGTTAGAAAATTTAAAAAGGGAAATGGATAGGTTGAAGTTAGATATAGTGGGAATTAGTGAAGTTCGGTGGCAGGAGGAACAAGACTTTTGGTCACGTGAATACAGGGTTATAAACACATAATCAAATAGGGGTAATGCAGGAGTAGGTTTAATAATGAATAAAACAATAGGAATGCGGGTAAGCTACTACAAACAGCACAGCGGACACATTGTTGTGGCCAAGATAGACACGAAGCCCATGCCTACTACAGAAGTACAAGTTTATATGCCAACTAGCTCTGCAGATGATGAAGAAATTGATGAAATGTATGATGAGATAAAAGAAATTATTCAGGTAGTGAAGGGAGACAAAAATTTAATAGTCATGGGTGACTGGAATTCGAGAGTAGGAAAAGGGAGAGAAGGAAATATAGTAAGTGAATATGGATTGGGGTTAAGAAATGAAAGAGGAAGCCGTCTGGTAGAATTTGCACAGAGCATAAATTAATTATAGCTAACACTTGGTTCAAGAATCATAAAAGAAGGTTGTATACATGGAAGAATCCTGGAGATACTAGAAGGTATCAGATAGATTATATAATGGTAAGACATAGATTTAGGAACCAGGTTATAATTGTAAGACATTTCCAAGGGCAGATGTAGACTCTGACCACAATATATTGGTTATGAACTGTAGATTAAAACTCAAGAAACTGCAAAAAGGTGGGAATTTAAGGAGATGGGACCTGGATAAATTGACTAAACCAGAGGTTGTACAGAGTTTCAGGGAGAGCATAAGGGAACAATTGAAAGGAATGGGGGAAAGAAATACAGTAGAAGAAGAGTGGGTAGCTCTGAGGGATGAAGTAGTGAAGGCAACAGAGGATCAAGTAGGTAAAAAGACGAGGGCTAGTAGAAGTCCTTGGGTAACAGAAGAAATATTGAATTTAATTGATGAAAGGAGAAAATATAAAAATGCAGTAAATGAAGCAGGCAAAAAGGAATACAAACGTCTCAAAAATGAGATCGACAGGGAGTGCAAAATGGCTAAGCAGGGAAGGCTACAGTACAAATGTAAGAATGTAGAGGCTTATCTCACTAGGGGTAAGATAGATAATGCCTACAGGAAAATTAAAGAGACCTATGGAGAAAAGGGAGCCACTTGTATGAATATCAAGAGCTCAGGTGGAAACCCAGTTCTAAGCAAAGAAGGGAAAGCAGAAAGGTGGAAGGAGTATATAGAGGGTCTACACAAGGGTTATGTACTTGAGGACAATATTCTGGAAATGGAAGAGGATGTAGATGAAGATGAAATGGGAGATACAATACTGCGTGAAGGGTTTGACAGAGCACTGAAAGACCTGAGTCGAAACAAGGCCCCGAGAGTAGACAACATTCCATTGAAACTATTGACGGCCTTGGGAGAGCCAGTCCTGACAAAACTCTACCATCTGCTGAGCAAGATGTATGAGACAGACGAAATACCCTCAGACTTCGAGAAGAATATAATAATTCCAATCCCAAAGAAAGCATGTGTTGACAAACTTGAAAATTACTAAACTATCAGTTTAATAAGTCACAGCTGCAAAATACTAACACGAATTCTTTACAGACGAATGGAAAAACTGGTAGAAGCCGACCTCAGGGAAGATCAGTTTGGATTCCGTAGAAATGTTGGAACATGTGAGGCAATACTGACCCTACGACTTATCTTAGAAAATAGTTTAAGGAAAGGCAAACCTACGTTTCTAGCATTTGTAGACTTAGAGAAAGCTTTTGACAATGTTGACTGGAATACTCTCTTTCAAATTCTAAAGATGGCAGGGGTAAAATACAGGGAGCGAAAGGCTATTTACAATTTGTACAGAAACAAGATGACCATGTTATAAGAGTCAAGGGGCACGAAAGGTAAGCAGTGGTTGGGAAGGGAGTGAGACAGGGTTGTAGCCTCCCCCCGATATTATTCAATCTGTATATTGAGCAAGCAGTAAAGGAAACAAAAGGAAAATTCCGAGTAGGTATTACAATCCATGGAGAAGAAATAAAAATTTTAAGGTTCGCTGATGACATTTTAGTTCTGTCAGAGACAGCAAAGGACTTGGAAGAGCAGTTGAACAGAATGGACAGTGTCTTGAAGGAGGATATAAGATGAACATCAATGAAAGCAAAATGAGGATAATGGAATGTAGTCAAATTAAGTCGGGTGATGCTGAGGGAATTAGACTAGGAAATGAGACACTTAAAGTTGTAAAGGAGTTTCGCTATTTGGGGAGCAAAATAACTGATGATGGTCGAAGTAGAGAGGATATAAAATGTAGACTGGCAATGGCAAGGAAAGCATTTCTGAAGAAGAGAAATTTGTTAACATCGAGTATTGATTTAAGTGTCAGGAAGTCGTTTCTGAAAGTATTTGTATGGAGTGTAGCCATGTATGGAAGTGAAACATGGATGATAAATAGTTTGGACAAGAAGAGAATAGCAGCTTTCGAAATGTGGTGCTACAGAAGAATGCTGAGGATTAGATGGGTAGATCACATAACTAATGAGGAGGTATTGAATAGAATTGGGGAGAAGAGCAGTTTGTGGCACAACTTGACAAGAAGAAGGGACCGGTTGGTAGGACATGTTCTGAGGCATCAAGGGATCACAAATTTAGTATTGGAGGGCAGTGTAGAGGATAAAAATCATAGAGGGAGACCAAGAGATGAATACACTAACAGATTCAGAAGGATGTAGGTTGCAGTAAGTACTGGGAGATGAAGAAGCTTGCACAGTATAGAGCAGCATGGAGAGCTGCATCAAACCAGTCTCAGGACTGAAGACCACAACAATAACATCATGACACCAGATAGTGAAAGTATGCAAAGTATGTTAGCTTGCATATTTCAATATTTTCAAAATTAGCAATTATTCTGACTGCAAAAGTTGCTGAAACTAGTCGCTTTAGGAGATCCAAAATATGAATTTCCCAATTAAGATTCTCATCCATGTGTACACCCAAAAACTTAGTATGCTCTCCCTGGCTACTGACTTCTGTTCATGTGTTATATTTATTGAAGGAACTGTACTTCTTGCAGTAGAAATTTGGATGTACTGCATTTTTTCATAGTTCAGAGCAAGCCCATTCACAGAAAACCAATCTATAACTTTTCCAAAGACATTATTGATATCATTTTCTATTGGAGTTTATTTTACTGGATTAATAATGATGCCTATACCATCAGCAGTGTCAGTTTAGCTTCTTGTTTCAGATAAGAAGGGCGGTCATTCACATATATCAAGAACAGAAGGGCACCCTTGATTGAACCCTATGGAACACCTAATGTAATTTCACTTCAGTTAGATGAAGTGGGAAACTTCCTTAAATCACTTAAACCATATAAAGAAACTTTTTGCTTCCTGTTCTATAGATGACTTAAACCACTCATATGCTTAGATTAGATTAGACTAGTTTTTTGTTCCATAGATCTGTGTTGAGCAGATCCCTGTGGATGTGGAACATGTCAATTTTTTATTTTTATTTTTTTTCTTATTTTTTTATAGCTGAAATAACAATACTAATAGTATGAATATATACAATACATCATTTGTTTCTATTAAAAAATTTGTCAATGGAGTAGAAGGAGTTGGCCACTAGTAAGTCTTTCAGGCTCCTTTTAAACTGATCTTTATTTGTAACCAAATTTTTTATGTTTGCTGGCAAATTATTGAAGATGAGTGTTCCTGAGTAGTGGACCCCTTTTTGAACTAAAGTAAGTGCTTTTAAATCCTTGTGCAGATCATTTTTGTTCCTGGTATTGTATGTACGAACTGAGCTGTTTGTTGGAAAAAGAGATATATTATTTAGGACAAATTTCATTAAGGAGTAAATATACTGAGAGGCAGTAGTTAGTATACCCAGTTCTTTGAAGAGGTTTCTACAGGACGTCTGTGAATTTGCTACACAAATAATACGTATTACACGCTTTTGGACTCTGAAAACTTTCATTTCACTTGAAGAGTTACCCCAAAATATTATACCATATGACATTATGGAATGAAAGTAGGCAAAGTATGCAAGCTTTTTCATTTTTATGTCACCTATGTCTGCTAACACTCGAATTGCAAATACAGATTTGTTAAGGTGTTTCTGCAGTTCTGTGGTGTGCTCCTCTCAACTGAATTTATTATTAAGTTGTAATCCCAGGAATTTAAGACTGTCAACCTCTTCTATCTGCTCTTCTTCATACTTTATGCATATGCTGGGTGGAAACCTCTTACAGGTTCTGAATTGCATATAGTGAGTCTTTTCGAAGTTTAATGTCAGTGAGTTGGCTTTAAACCATTTATTAATATCCATGAAAATATCATCAGCAGATCTTTCTAGAACTACACTCGACATACTATTTAATTTCAATAATTGTGTCATCTGCAAACAAAACGAACTCTGCTTCTGGCAGTGTAAGTGATGAGAGATCATTAATGTACACAAGAAAAAGCAATGGCCCTAAGATGGATCCTTGTGGGACACCACATGTAATTTCTCCCCATTCTGATGATGACTTAATTCACTAGTCCCTTGCACTGACACCCTTCATTTCCTGTTAGTGAGGTATGACTTGAACCATTTTGCAGCACTGCCCGTGACACCATAGATTTCTAATTTATTTAAAAGGATGTTGTGGTTCACACAATCGAATGCCTTTTACAAATCACAGAAAATACCTGCTGCTTGTAACTTGTTATTTAATGAATTACGTATTTCACTGTACATGTAAATCGCCTTCTCGATATCAGAACCCTTCAGAAATCCAAACTGTGTTCTTGATAATATGTTATTTGTGGTCAGATGGTTGAGAAGCTGCCTGTACATTACTTTTTCTAAAATTTTTGAGAATGCTGGAAAAATTGAAATCGGTCTGTAGTTTGATGGTATCTCTTTATCCCCTTTCTTGAATAGAGGCTTAACATCTGCATGTTTCAGCCAGTCAGGAAATATCCCAGCTATAATTGACTGGTTACACAAGTAACTTAGAACTGTACTAAACTCACAAGAACATGCCTTAATTAACTTTGTTGATATTAACTTTGTTTGTAAAGATTTTATTATGGAAGTTATTTCTTTTGGTGAAGTGAGTGACATATTCATGTACCTGAAGCTATTTGTAAAGGCTAGTTTCAGATATTCAAGGGCATTATTTACTGATCCTGACAGTCCCATTCTATCAGTAACAGATATAAAGTACTTGTTAAATAGATTTGCCACACTATGCCCATCAGTTACTAGTGTGTCACCTACCCTTAGTGCTATTTGCTCCTGTTCCTGTCTGGTTCTACCAGTCTCCTATTTCACTATATCCCATATTGTTTTTATTTTGTTCCCTGACATTGCTATCTTCTTCTCGTAGTGTATTTGTTTAGATGTCTGAAATACTTTTTTTAATATTTTACAGTATTCCTTGTATTTAGCTAAATCATCAGCATTGGACCTATTCTTGGTCGACAGACACATTTTCCTTTTTGTCTAACAGTAAATCTTTATTCCTTGTGTAATCCATGGTTTTATTATAGACTTCTGTTTAATTTGAGTAACTTTTAGAGGAAAACAGTTTTCAAACATGGTACTGACATTGTTCATGAATGTGTTATATTTTTCACTCATGTCAATAGCATTATAAACATCTTTACACTTCATATCTTTGAGCAGTTTTCTAAAACACTCAATTACTGTTCCATTTATACCATAGAATTGTAATTTTTGTAACATAATGTCATGGCTCACACAATCAAATGCTTTGGATAAATCACAGAAAATTTCTATTGGTGACATTTTACTATTTAAAGACTCTACTATGTTGGCAGTGAAACTGTATATTGCTGTCTCAGTGGAACAGCATTTTTGAAATCCAGACTGTGATTTACTAAGCATCCCATTACTGTTGAGATGGCTATCACTCTTGAGTACATTACTTTCTTGACGATTTTTGAAAATGCTATAAGCAAGGATACTGGCCGGTAATTATTGACATCTGTGGCATCACCTTTTTTGTAGGGAGGCTTGAAAATGGCATATTTTAACCTGTCTGGGAAAATACAACATCATTTAACCTACTGCGTACCAAGTTATTCTAGTGCGGTGACACACCATCTTGCTAACAAATAAAGATATGTGGCTCCCAGAAGAGCACATTATGCGAGTACACATTTCCACTTAGATGAAGTGTCAATTCTGAAGATGACATGATCCAGAAAGTCTTCACCGTCACGCAGTAACATTTCATTTGCAAAGTTGGCATGTATCGACTCCACATGTGCCTTCTGGTGAATGGTGCTGATATTGAACATACCCTGTATATTTGGAGACGTGCATAATGTGGTTTCTTCTGCACTCTGAAAGGGCCTTTCCATCAAACAGTAATTTATAAGCAAACAAAATCTGACAGCACAACTGATGAACACAATGCCATAATTGTATAAGAATGATTGAACAATAGCATGTAGTGAGCAAAACAAGAAAATTATAGTGATTCTCACAGCTATCATTATCTAGTAGAAAAGTGTAAATTTAGATACAATAAAAATAAATTAATTACAAGCACCAAATTTTATATGCTGTGAAAATGTTTTAAGTCTATCTCTTTTAATTTCAGAATTTTCAAATTCTATCTAATGAAAACCATACAGAGCTACATAACAATAAGAAACGCAACCTCTTAGAATGTTTAATTTAAGCCTCCATTTATACAATTGGAAATCATAATTTAATTTTTTTTTTTTTACCTTGATGGATTTGTGTCTCTCAACATTGATGCCAGGCATGCTGCTCCAGACACAGGTTTAGTCTGATGAGTACAATTATGAACTGGGAATTGCTTTACAATTATCATCGCACCATATAGATTTGGCCCTGAAAAGAAAGTTTGCTTAATTTAATACACTTTGTATTGATGAAAACACTGAGGAATGTCTGCTGTGGTTACTAACGTTATACAGCAGACTTTTTCAGAAAATGACACTGAACATAATGGCAACCAAATCTTTGGATAAGAATTTTTAAAAGTGGGTGCTGGACACATTAATTAATTAATTTAATGCCTCATTGCTCAAAAGAAATAACCTAGAGCATATTGTTGAAAGTGTTGAAGAGTTGGTAAAACACAAAGATTACTGCAGGGTCTTTAAGGTTGGCAACAGAATAAAAATCAGAATGTAAAGTTATCTGGAAGTGAGATACGTCTGTGGACCTAAAACATAGGACTATTGGGGATGGAACTGAAGCATAATAAAAAAACTGAAACAATAGAAAACAATCGGACAGCCAGACAAAACATTATATAATGAAGACAACAGATAAAAACATAAAGCCACATGTGCTGTGTTGTGAAATTTCCAAGGCTATGTACAAAAAACTTAAAGCAGTATACAAAAGAAACACTTCTCAAAGAATTCAGCAGTTGCTTCAAAAATTATAGTATCAAGTACAATAAAATTAGAGACATAGCAAGTAATACAAGTGCACTGCACAATATGGCATTTGAACAGAATCATCTCTGGTCAGAAAAGATGTCAGATACTATACTAATATCAACACTCATATCCAAAATATTGTCTATTTTGCCAGATGAATTCAAACAGTTTTCTTCATATCTATATCTACATGATTACTCTCACAACTCACAATTAAGTGCCTGGCAGAGGGATCTTTAAACTACCTTCAGACTATCTCTCTACTATTCCACTATCTAATAGCATGTGGGGAAAAATGAACACTAAAACCTTCCTGTACAAGCTTGGATTTCTCTTATTTGATTGCAATAATCAGTTCTCCCTATGAAGGTTGGTGGCAATAGAATATTTTCACATTCAGAGGGGAAAGCTGGTGACTGAAATTTCTTGCAAAGACCTCACCACAATGAAAGAGTCTTTGTTTTAATGATTGCCACCCCAGTTCACTTATCATATCCATCTCCCCTGCTTTACAAAAGGTGTTGCCCTTCTCTGGACTTTTTTGACGTCCTCCATTAAGCTTATCTGGTAAGGATCCCATACTGCACAACAATACGCTCATAGTCATAATTCCTAGGTACTTAGTTGAATTGACAGCCTTTAAATGTGGGTGATTTACCGTGTAATTGAAGCTTAATGGCTTTCTTTCCGTACTCATGTGGACGGCATTATACTTTTCCTTATTCAGAGACAATTAGGACTTTTCATAACATACAGGTTTTGTGTCTAAGTCATTTTATAGTTGGTTTTGACCTACTGTTGACTTTACTAGGTGATAAACAACAGCATCACTTGAAAACAATCTAACAAGGGGACCCCTCGGCAATTGGATTTTTGTAATTTTTTGTATTTACGGTATGTGACACTGAGAACTGAAATACACCTCTCCCAAAGCAGTTCGATGCAACTCTCAAAAATGTTCGAGAAAACTGACTTTGAAGTTTCCTGACCATTCTTAATATTCTAAACTAAGGTGATGATCTTTTGACAAACAGTGTGGCTATGTGGTAGAGTGCTTGCCAGATGTGTAGGGGTCTAGAATCAAATCCTGGTAGAGTTAAATTTTTAAACAAAGGTGAAGAGTAAAAAACAAAAAGATAAAAAAAATTAATTAGTAGACAATCACAAATAAGATGTGCATAAGTTAATCAGCATATATTTGTTGAATTTTATATTTAAATGAATAGGAATTCGAACTGAATGAAAAAAAGAAGGAAAAAATTATAACCAAAATTGGACTCAATGTAATGGCTGACACTCTTGGGCACTTTATGTATTTTAAGCTTCACAGAAATGCTCCTATAACATGCATCTTTGTTTAAAAATTTTGATTCCGTCTGGAATCGAACCCTGGACCCACACACACCGTGCAACCACCCTGCCACTGAGCTGCACAGCTTACTGGAAAATATGTACCTTATTTTAGCATATTAAACACAGCTGGCGTACTTCAAAGCCAATTTTCTCAACAATTTCTGAGATTTGCATTGACCTGCTTTGGGAGAAATATATTTGAGTTCTGAACTTCACCTACCGTAAATATAAAAAATTACAAAAATCCATTTACTGTGTGGTCCCCTTGCTAGAGGGTTGCTCAAATTGTCTCCTGAAACATTTATACAGATTAGGAACAGCAGAGGGCCTATAACAGTTCTGTATAGTGCCAGATATCACTTCTGCTTTACTCAATTTTCTATCGATTACTACATAAACTATGTGATCAGAAGTATCCAGACATCTGGCTGAAAATGACTTACAAGTTTGTGGCAGCCTCCATCGGTAATGTTGGAATTCAATATGGTGTTGGGCCACCCTTAGCCTTGATGACAGCTTCCACTCTCGCAGGCATACTGTCAATCAGGTGGTGGAAGGTTTCTTGGGGAATGGCAGCCCATTCTTCATGGAATACTGCACTTAGGAGAGGTATCAATGTTGGTCAGTGAGGCCTGGCACGAAGTCGGCATTCCAAAACATCCCAAAAGTATTCTATAGGATTCAGGTCAAAACTCTGTGCAGACCAGTCCATTACAGTGATGTTATTGTTGTGTAACCACTCCACCACAGGTCGTGCATAATGAACAGGTGTTCGATCATATTGAAAGATGCAGTCGCCATCACCAAATTGCTCTTCAACAGTGGGAAGCAAGAAGGTGCTTAAAACATCAATGTAGGCCTCTGCTGTGATAGTGCCATGCAAAACAACAAGGGCTGCAAGCCCCCTCCATGAAAAACATAACCACACCATAACACCACCCCCTCCAAATTTCACTGTTAGCACTTCACACACTGGCAGCTAACGTTCACTGGGCATTAGCCATACCCATACCCTACCATCGGATCGCCACATTGTGTGCTGTGATTCATCACTCCACACAATGTTACTCCACTGTTTACACTCCTTACACCAAGCGAGGTGTCGTGTGGCATTTACCAGCGTGATGCGTGGCTTATGAGCAGCAGCTCGACCATAAAATCCAAGTTTTCTCACCTCCCGCCTAACTGTCATAGAACTTGCAGTGGATCCTGATGCAGTTCGGAATTCCTGTGTGATGGTCTGGATAGATGTCTGCCTATTACACATTACGAGCCTCTTCAACTGTCGTTGGTCTCTGTCAGTCATCAGACGAGGTTGGCCTGTACGCTTTTGTGCTGTACATGTCCCTTCACGTTTCCACTTCAGTATCACATTGGAAACAGTGACCTAGGGATGTTTAGGAGTGTGGAAATCCCGCATACAGACGTATGACGCAAGTGACACCCAATCACCTGACCACGTTTGAAGTCCGTGAGTTCTGTGGAGCGACCCATTCTGCCCTCTCACGATGTCTAATGATTACTGAGGTCGCTGATATGGAGGATCTGGCAGTAGGTGGCAGCACAATGCACCTAATATGAAAAATGTATGTTTTTGGGGGTGTCCGGATAGTTTTGATCACACAGTGTACCATGACCTATCTGACAGGAAATAACAAATCCAGTCACACAACTGCAATACTCTACAGGCTTGCAATTTGGTTAGAAGTCTCTTGTGAGGAATGGTGTTAGAAGTCTTCTGAAAATCTAGAAATATGGAATCAATTTGAGTCCCCTGTCATTAGCACTCATTACTTCAAGAGAATAAAGAACTAGTTGTGTTTCACAAGGACAATATTTTCTGAATCCATGCTGACCATTACCTCAAGGTAATTCATGATGTTCAAACACAGTATAAGTTCCAAAATTCTACTGCAGATTAACATCAGTGATTTGGCTCTCTAATTCGGCAAGTTACTCCTATTTTCTTTCTTGAGTTTGGTATGACCTGTGCTACTTTCTAGTCCTTTGTTACAGATCTTGCACTGAGGTGAGCAGTTGTATATGACTGGTAAGTATGGGGTTATTACTTCGGCATACTCTGAAAGGAACCTAACTGGTATACTACCTGGACCAGAAGACCTGCCTTCTTTAAGTTATTTAAGCAGCTTTGCTACACCAAGGATATCTTCTTCTAAGTTACTCATGTTGGCAGCTGTTTCTGATGCAAACACTGTAATATTTACTTCACTCTCTTTGGTGAATGAATTTCGGAAAACTGTGTTTAATAATTCCACTTTAGTGGTGCCACCATCGGTAGAGATACCAATAGTATCGTGCAGTGAAGGACTGACTGTGATGCCACTGGTGCCCTTTACATCATGATCGGAATCTCTTCAGATTTTCCGTCAGATTTCAAGACAGAGTTTAGTTGTGGGAACCATCAAGAGCGTTTCACATTGAAGTCCACACTAAGTTTTGAACTACAGTAAAAACTCACCAATCTCAGAAATTCAGTGTTCTTTAAAATTTGGCATACTTTTTTTATTACTTCTGCAACAGTGTTCTGACCTGTTTTGTGTACCATCTTTTAATAATTTATTTAGTATAAATCTCTCAGTTGTCACAGATACTACTACTTGATTATTTGTTGCTAAGAGGTCAAGTATGTTTTTGAAACCATTTAAATTTCAAGAGGGCTCCTGAACTAATTGCTCAAACTAATTTTCAGAGAAAGTATCTACCACAATTTCTGACGATGTTTCATACCTCCAACCAGCTCTAAATATGTATTTTGGCCAACATGTTGAGGGTAGATTGAAGTGACCACCAACTGTAATTGTATAAGTGGGGTGCCTATTTGAGATAATACGTTTTCTTTGAACTGTGCAGCAACTGGATCATCTGAGTCATGGGGCAGTAAAAGGAGCAAATTATTAATTTATTCCAGTTGTCAAGTATAACCTCTATCCAAACAAACTGACAGGAACTATCTACTTTTGCTACAAAATAAACTATTTTTAATAGTGGCAAATATGCCGCCACCAAGTTTATTTAATCTATCTTTCCTCAACACTGTTAAGCCCTTTGTAAAAATTTTGACTGAACTTATGTCTGGCTTCAACCAGCTTTTGGTACCTACAAAAATTTGAGCTTCAGTGCTTTGTACTTGTTCTTGGGGCTGTCGTTCTTTCTCAAAACTATTATGACAATTTATAACAACAATACAGATTGTTGTTATGTCTATCCTTTTCCGGTATTCATCTTACAACCTTTGAGGCTGAAGACCTTTCTGTACTTTCCTGAGACCCTCTAATCTAAAAAATTGCCCAGTACATTCCACATACACCACACTATCCATGTACCTGACCTATTAAGTGGAACACACAACCCCACCACCTTATGGTACAAGTTGAGAAATCTGCAACCTACACAGTCATGGAACCATCTAAGCCTCTGATTCAGACCCTCCACTCAGCTGTGTACCAAAGGTCCAGAGTCAGTTCTGTCGAAGATGCTATAGATGGTAAGCTTTGCTTTCATATCAGAAGCAATACCAGCAGTCTTTACCACTTCAGATAGCAACCTGAAATCAAAGAGAATCTCTTCTGATTCAAAGTGATTCACATTGTTAATACCAACATGAGCCATCATCTGCAGCTGGCTACAGCCTGTGTTCTTCAAGGCATCCTGAACCACTCATTCCACATCTGGAATAACTCCTCCCAGTATGTACAGACAATGCACACTCCTTGGTGGCCATGTTTCTAAGAGGCCCCATTACACACCTGACATTGGAGCTCGTAGCTACCAGTAATCACACCCTCTATGAATGCCCAGATATTGCGGGCCAAGAAGCCATTGGAAGAGTGTAAGTGATTACACCTGTTTCACGATCATTGTCGGCTGTAAATAGTGCCTGAAACCTGTCTGTCAGATGAGCCAGGGAGGTCTTTTGATTGTTCTCCCAGAAAGTCTTTCACTGCCTGCTACACCTTGAAATTAGCTCCTACTTGACCACAGGTGAGAGGTCACCCTTGATGCTGGCAGTAAACGGGGCAGTCACAGTAGTAGACTGATTGGGGCACATGACGGTCATGCTGGACATACTCCAAAAATCCACATCCAGCCCCCAATGTCTATTGGCAGCAGTATCAAGTTGCATGACTGAAGCCAGATGTGAGTGAACGGTCACCAACTCAGTTCATGTCAGAATCCCGCAATCTCAGTTCCTAACCATATTAAAGACAGTGGAACTATATACTAGACAGTTATTGAAGTGTGAAAATGTGGGTACAAACACACTGATGCTGGTGCTGCAAATGGTGGTTACTATCCAACTAATGAGTTTTGCAATTGTAACTGACTTCTCGTATGAAAACAAGTGTGTCTTGCGATACAAATGGTGGAAATACACACTATGCAGTTATTAAAATGAGATACTGTGGCTACTACTGTGCTCTGATGGGAGCTGGTGCCAAGCTTCAGCATGGGATTCATTATTCAGTAATGAGAAGACTAAGGAAAACTTAACTACAAGGCTCATAACAGAAGAGGAATACTCAAAAATTAACAACCAAGAAGAGAGTATTGCCTTTCATGTTCGTTTAAAAATAAATAAAAGGAAGGATCTAATTTGTAACAACTGTAGTGGACATGGACATTTTGCAAGACAATGCAAGAAGCCTAAGAAGAAAGGACACTGTTCTGTGCACAAGAAAAATAATCACAGAGAAGAAAGAATAAACTTCAAGAACTAAAACTGAGACCTTACACACACTGTCCTCGCTCCAAAAAGACAAACCATAAAGAAGAAGAACGTTATTTTACAAACAATGACAACACAAAAATTTGCCTTCCCCCCCCCGACCCCCCAATTAGAAGACATCAAAGATGCTCCAGTCATTGAAGAAAATAGGAAAGAACACATCACTCGAGGAAACTAGAAAGAAGCCACTGCTGTAGAGAAGAAGATAGAAGTCATCACTAACAAGAACAAGAAAGAAATTATCAATGAAGGAAAGAAGACAATTAACTCATTGCATATGAATACAACACAGAAAATATTCCAGAAGAAGCTAATGAGAAAGAAGAAATGGTCATGGGTGTAGATAGTTCATGTACAGGACACATGTGTAATGAACTGGACAAGTCAACAAATGTGAAATACTATGACAGTATTATGAAAGTTGTCAAACAAGGAAGATCAAAGAAAATTGTGGAACAGTAAGCTTTGTGGGCGAAAAATATATTCTCAAGGATGTTATGTATATTCCTGAACTGAATATGTATCTGATATCTGTGAATGTTATCATTGGGGAAAAAAAAATTGCACAGTTGTGTTTAGTAAACATTCTGTCCAAATCTATAAAGATAAAATGCATATTTTAAGAGGAGAGAAGAAAACAAATGGTTTGTGAGAAGTGATAATTAAGCCAGGAATACAGACACTACTTACAGAAGAAGAAAAACAAGAATGGCACAAGAAGCTAAGTCACCCAGGCATAAGTTGTACTTCAAAGACCAAGGGAACGTGTGATGGAATTCGTAATTGTTTATGCTCAGCAGAAAAATTGTATAAAGCTTGTGTGAGAGCTAAGATAACGAGAAACTCATTTCACACGACAGTATGAGCCACAAGACCTTTGAAATAATACATATTGACACCTGTGGAGATACAGAGAGCCCCTAAAAAATTCAATTATACCATCACTACATGGCAGTATTAGACAATTTCAATAATTTTTGTGTAACCTATCTGTTAAGATTTAAGTCACAGGGTGCAAGAGTCATAAGAAAATATATATTAGAAAGCAAAAATCAGTTTGTTATGCGAGTGTCAAAAAGAAGACATGACAAAAGTGATGAATACACCTGTTTATGAATTGGTGAGAAGGAAAGGGAACTGTGCTAGACTACAGCATTTCTTATAGCCCTCAACACAATGGAAAACCCTAAATCTGACAATAATTAACAAGGCATGAGCTATGATCTTTGATAGCAAACTTAAGATGGAGCTGTCGGCAGAAGCAGTACTCACAGCTACATATTTAATCAATAGGAGCTCAACTATCACTCAAAGTGCTACACCAGCAGAAAAGTGGTTCGGGAGAAGACTAGGTCTTTCAAGACTTACAACTTTTGGATCATGAGTTTTTGTCAAAAATCTAGATCACTTGAAGAAACTAGATGAAATAAGTAATCGATATATTTTTGTTGGTTATGTTTAAAATGGCTACAGACTGTTTGATCCAAAAAGAAGTAATGCTGTTGTGTTAAAGAGATATTAATTTGAACTGAAAGTGATAATAGAAATGGTACAGAAAAAAAATCTCATTACTGGTGTATCAAATGACACTAACAATGAAGCAAATGACATTCAAGTGGAGAAGAAAACAAAGGAGGAAGAAGAAACAATGAAGAAAGAAGGAACTATGATTTTAGGAATAAAACAAATTTGAAGAAACCTTTAAAATATGAAGAATGTATTAATGATTCAGATAAAGAAAAATGGCGCAAACAATAGAAGAAGAAAAGGGATCAGTTGAACAGAATGACACATACAAGTTGGTGAATACCAATGAGGCAGTATGGGAAGATATCTTGGTAAGGAAATTGACCATTGTAGTCAAATATGATGGTTGTTATAGTACCAAGCTGGTTAGCTGAGGTTGTCAACAAAAGAAGGATATGGATTTCAAGCAATTATTCAGTCCAGTAGCGGATATCTGTCCACCAAGACAGTTATTTGCTCCGGCAGCAGAGAAAAGTTTCCATGGAAGAGTGTTTGTTGTAAAAAGAGCCTTTCTCTATAGGAAACTGGATGAAGAGATTTTCATGAAGATACCTAAAGGATACAAAGAAGCTGAAAAATTGTTTTGAAGAAAACTCTGTATTGACTTAAAGTTCATCCAGATGGAATAAAACTCTGACAGGTTCTCTACAAACAGATGGACTTTATTCAGTTGAAGTCAGATTAGTGGATATTTAAAGATGTACCTGAAGAAATGTACATGGCTATACATATTCATGATGGAATCATAACAGAAAAAAAACTTGGAGAAAACTGGAAATAAACTAAACAAACTTCAGAAGGATTCTGAAATGCTCGGGGTAGAAGACCCATGTACACAGGGATACAAATAATGAAGACAGATGATGGAATGTTTCTATATCAAGAACAGAATTTGAAGAAAGTACTGAAAAAATACAATACAAGTGACTGCAAGGCTATGGAATTGACTGCATGGCCATAAAGACTCCTTGAGTTATACAGGGAAAGACAAGTAAAGAAACTCAAGAGAAAGAAGCCATAGGAAGTCTTCTGTATTTGTCATGTAAAACGAAACCAGATCTTGGATTCACAGTCAATAAGGGTAGCTTCTATGTCAAAAGAATTCTGACATACCATAACTACAAAAGATTGACGATTATAGCCTTTTTTACATGAAGAAAGAAGCCAAAGAAGATGATAATATTCCTCTAAATGTCTATTGTGATGCTGATTATGCACAAGACTTACGAAGCAGGAAGAGCACAAGTGCACACATTACTCTTTATAATGATACTCCCATCAGTAGGTGTTCCAAGAAACAAAATGTAACAGCTACATCAACAGAAGCAGAATTCACTGCAGCAGCAGAACCCATCAAAGAAATAAAACTCATCAAAAACCTCCTACAAGAGCTATCCAGGTTAGAAGTGAAGACCGTTCTTCATGTAGACAGTCAAAGGTATATGCAAATGATTAAATCACGACAGTTAGATGAAGCAAACAAATAGATTTGAAATTTCGCTATGTTAGTGAACAATACAGAGAAGATTTGTTTGATATAAAAGTACCACAATAGAGAAGAACAACTGGCAGACACACTTACCAAAGTTCTGCTAAGGTCAAAGTTTGAGAAATTTAGATATTCTATTATGAAACAATTACCACAAGTACTTTGTAGAAAAATATTAAGTGAGCTACATCTACATGACTACTTTGCAGTTCATACTTAAGTGCCTGGTAGAAGGTTCTTCAACCACCATCAGACTATTCCTGTAGCCTTCCATTCTCTAACAGTGGTTGGGAAACATGAACACAAAAATGAACACTTAAATCTTTCTGTACAAGATCTGATTTCTCTTATTTTAGTATGATGATTTTTTCTATCCGTGCATGTTGGTGACAAAAAAGTGATAACTGTTTACTGTGTGAGTAACTAAGAATGTAAAACTCATGACTTAGATTTACTAAAAGCAAACATTGTTTGTTAATTGGGGTTGTTGAAAGTACTGAAGAGCTGGCGAAAAATAGTGTTGGCTGTACGTGTTTAAGGGTTGGCAACCAGAATAAAAAGCAAAATGTCAGTTATCTGGGAGAGTGAATAAAATATATCTGTGCTCTGTGTTGTAGGGTGAAGACGGCAATAAAATCATCTATCTAGTTTAATCAGCAAATATCTTATAATATTTCTAATAAAGTGAGCACACAAAAATAAAAACAAAACATATACTACACATATACATTACAGAGAGTAAATGTGTTTAATGAGTGAGTTACTGAATAGTGTCACTGGATCATACTTGTATTCTATGTGGTTCATTCAAATGAAACCTGGTCAATGCGTTTACCTTTGCCTTACAAGTAAGGTGGCACCACGTAACTGCGAGTATGGTGGCGCCATCTATTGGTAGAGAGACTGACGCGTGCGCACCATTTGATGCTGGATAGCAACAGTGTGATTTCACACCGAAGAGAAGGTGGTCACACAAGTTATTGTCCACTACCGAACATGCAGGCGAGTAAGCAGGAACAATGAGGAGTTATTCGATTTTTGGCGGCGGAGGGAGATGGAGGCTGTGAAATGTATCGACAGATGAAGGGTGTGTATGGTGAGTACAGTCTGAGTTGTTCAACTGTTGTGGAATGGTACAAACGATTCCTTGAGGGATTTGAGTCACTGGAAGACGATGCCAGCCCTGAACAGGCTCATCGTCTCATCACACCAGAAATGGTTGCAGTAGTGACTGCTTTAGTTTTGGACAACTGCAGAATCATCGTGGACGAGATCCATTGGTTACTGGGCACTAGCGTGGGCACTGCCCACACTATAATGCATCAACACTTGAACTTTTGAAAAATCTGTGCGCAGTGGGTTCCCACCAGCCAACCGCTGAACAGCACAATACTCGAGTAGCCCTGTCTTTGAGTCATCTGCAATGTTATCATGAGGAGGAATATGGCTTTCTGTCATGTATTGTCACAGGTGACGAAACATGGTGTCACCATTTTGAACTGGAAAGCAAGCGTCAGAGCAAGCTGTGGAAACATGTGACTTCACCACCTCCAAAGAAATCAAAGGCCGTGCACACCAGTTCTGGTAAGGTCATGATTTACTTCTTTTTTCTGACCTCATGGGTCCACTGCTTGTCGAGTTCCTGGAATGGAGAACCACCATCAATGCCCAGCGTTATCAAGCCACTTCACAGACCAGTGATCAGGTTTCATTTGAATGCCCCTTATAATTAAGATATTAACTCCAAGTTCCACCGAGGAAAAAAAATCAGGGGTGCAGAATGAGTCAGGGTGTACATTTTAGTGAAGCAACTGTTCTTGGATATTGCATTAATAATTATGTATTGTTAAACAGCTATAAACTATTTACTGCTACTAAAACTGAGTTTAACATACTAGAATATCAGAAAGGTGCTACTTTGCTATGAGCTGCTATTTCATAGGTTAAATTAAGTAGCTGTTTTTTCCCCTAATGCCAACTTGATATCTACACGGTCTCGCAGATATTTTATGATAAAACAATAATTATCTGTGTACTTTACAAACATAGGCCTGTTTAAAACAAGCTGTTAAATTGGATGTTAAATTTTTGAATTTAGCAAATGAAATAACTTATAGTGAATTTGTGAACAAAGAATAGGTTTAAAAGGCTAATCTATGTGGAGAAGAAATTAATTTATAGTAGCAGGTAATAAGGTAGGTTTTCAATTTTCTTTTGAATTTACAGGGATTCCCACGTTCTTACGTTCTTGCTGTGTGTCAGATGAGAGGTTGTTGAAGACCATTACTGTACACAGAAGTCCACCATAAATTACACACAATGAGAAAATACATGGAAATAACTTTCATGTCTCGTATTGTGGTAGTGTAAATTGCTCATCCTCATGGCAAATGCAGTTCAGAGTGTAAGAATGTGACTTATTGTATTCTAGTGGTAAATGGCGCAGCATCTTGTTGCGTACACAATCATAAACTGGGACTATATTGTTGGCACTGGGTAATTTCCACGTGTTTTAAGATAACTGTACGAGTCTGACGACTGAGAATCAAAGGATAAATAGACACTCTCCCTCATCCTTTATGGAGGTAGAAGGTAGGAGGGTAATTTACAGATGCTGAGGCATGGTTGAAGTGTGCTGTTAACTGTTCAGCAATGATGGCAGCTTCAGACTGAATCAAACCATCCTGGTAGACATCCAGGATGCTAGAGGATGACTGGTACCCATAAATGCACTATAGTTTGTCCCAAACATGAGAGGAGTGTCCCAATAAAGGTCACAAATCTGCCTCAACACTTCTCCTTTTGTTTTTTTTTTTTAATCAGATAGTAGTCGTGGGCTCAGAGCCTTTTGAAGATGGGAAGTGTATCCCTTGTTAATTTTGCTGAGTGACCCTCTGCAATTTTTAATATCTACAGTCATTTCGTGTTTCCTGAATAGTACAGTTTTCCTGTGATGTGTCCAAAGTAGAGAGTGACTACTGATAGTACAGGATTGGGCAAATAAAAGTGGCGCGGTCGAGTGGATAAGACTGGATGTGAATGGACGCATATAACCACTCCCCGTGACATGCACACAAAGCGTATGCCTGCCACATGATCCACAGCGGCTCAGAGTATTGTGTGGGTTGTGTCAGTATGAGTGGAGCAGTAAAACGGGGACAGCAGTATTCACTGCGGAGCAGCGGGTGTTCGTTGTGGTTAAGTGACAGCAAAGATGGCTTGGTCAGTTGTTTGCTGAGGAGTTTAATAGTGTCAAAGTGCCAGCAAAGAATGCTATGCAATACTTAGTCCTAAAATGGTGTCGGACAGGATCTGTTTTGAATAAGTCAAAAAACATTCAGAAACGTGAACACACGCCAGAAAATGTGGCTGCAGTTAGCCAGAAAATTCTTCAGAGTCCTACAAAATCAACCTGACACCTGTCACAAAAGACCGGATATCACATTAATCATGCAGAGAAATGCTGCACTTGGACCTGCATATGCACTCCTACTGACTGTCTGTTGTTCATGCATTAAAACTAACAGATGCTTCTAAGTGCATCTAGATTTGTGAGTGGTTATTCATTGAGATAACAATGAATGGTTTGGATCTGGATCTGTTCTTAATGTCTGATGAAGCCCAGTCTCACCTGAGGAATTATGTCAACTCACAGAATCACAGATTCTGGGCAGTGAAGAATCCACATACCCTCCACGAAACACCACTGTGTGATCAGACAGTTGGGACTTGGTGTGCAGTGTCTGCATGCTGCATTACTGGTCCCATCTTCTTTCATTAGATGCTGACTTCAGTGTGTTACACTGCCAACACTTTGAAATCATTTGTGGCAGCACTAACAGAGGAGGAAAAGCCCTACAGTTACTTCCAACAGGATGGAACAAGTGCCCATACAGCCAGCTGAATCCTGGAGCACATCTGCACTAATTTCACATCTGACAGAGTTGTTAGCAGAGTTCAGTCTGGTCACGGCCAGAGTTGGGCACTCCAGTCATCTGATCTGTCAATGTGTGATTACTTTGTGTGGGGAGCCCTCGAGTCTAAGGTATACCGCAACAACCCTCATAATCTTCAAGAACGGCAGCAGAATATTTCCAATGAGACTGCAGTAGCTCCACGAGTCCAGCTTCGATTTGCCTTCAGCAACTTGCTGACCAGAGCCCAAAAGTGCCAAGGGGTGAATGGTGGTCAATTTCAACATCTACTATAGCCCAGTTAGTACTGTACTTCCTATCCTCTGCTGTGTTTCTTTATACCTGGAGCTCTGTTCCTCGGGCCACTTTCATTTTCTCCACCCTATAATGTTGCACTGGAGGTATGTTACAGAATAACTTCACTCATCCTTAGGAGGACAATTCAGTATATAAAGAAATGGTGATGCTATGCCAGCTGGCATTCTTTAAATTACTGAGTACAAGATGCTCTGATGGGTGTCAGTGGGGTAAAGAAAGAATGATTGAGAAGTGGCTACAATCACATAAATCATTATGCACCTTTCATTAACTGGACAGGAAAAAGATGTAGCTACAACTGATAGATCAATAGCCAAAAAGGTATCATACACTGGGCTGAAATGAGAGGAGTTTAAGCAACAAATATTAAAACTCGAGAATAGCTGTCCTATTTATATTGCCCCACTGAGAGATTTCGGAACAGATCCCACAAAGGAAAGTAAGCACTGAAAGTCCCTAAGATGGATAAGGATGGAGGTAGTTGTAAGATCAAATCAGCAGTCAGCTGGTGTGTGACCTCTCAATCTGGAAGCAGGCAAATATTACAGAATGAAAGGTCAATGGATGCCTGTATACCTACAGATACCATTTCCAGTGAAGTAATGAGTGGAATCTATTCACTAAACTGAAATTGTGTAAAAACATACAAACCTTACCTTATACCCTCCCGCTGTCAGCTCAATTTTTGTAACGACTACGAATAGGGGAGGGTTCTGCTGGGAAGCATGTTTCCTGTAGGGCTATACTAGCCTCTGGGTGATGTGCGATTACTTGTTTTAGCTCAGTGAAGTGGCGTAAGTACCACTGCACCTCCAGTGCATAACTGTTACATGTGTTTTCATGGGGACTGAGTGTAATGTTGAAAATTTAAGTGATGGTTAATGACAATATTATGAAAATGACAGTTGCTACTCAGCACATACCGGAGACACCGAGTCGTAGATAGGCACAACAAAAAGCCAGTCAGAAAGTAAGCTTTCAGTCAACAATGCCTTCATCAGAAATAGATGACATACACACAAAAACACACATATGCAAATGCAACTCACATACGCTTGAGACCACAGTCTCTGGCTCCTGAGGCCACGCTGCGGTCATGTGTGTGTGTGTGTGTGTGTGTGTAGATATATTGTCTATGAAGGCCTTGTTGGCTGAAAGCTTACTTTCTGACAGTCTTTTTGTTGTACCTACATGTGACTCTAAGGTGAGTGTCAATTTATCCTTTTCATAACACTGTCATATTCCATCCAGGATTTTCCATTACTTGATAATTAAATGTGACCATCTGTTGTGGGGAATTGCTCTCAATTTGCATTATTTCTCTCTCTCTCTTCTTCTCCTTCTCCTTAGCTGGAAAATGCCTGGGTGGGTTTCTGGGACTGAAGATGACTAGACCATCTGACCATCCTATGGTCTATTTCTCACACCTCCTTCAGCTACTACCTATTGTTGTAATGGTGGTTTGTCAGATCTGAGAAGAAACCTCCTCTCCCCAAGAAGGACATGCTCTACCCAGTAAGAGAAGAGATAATAGGAGAAAGGTCATCCTCTTTTTCCTGATGGGACATGCTTGGGAGGCTATCTGAAACTAGAGTTAAGGTGAGAGAGTGAGCACTATTTTTTGCTGTAAGTGGGACCTTGGTTATTACTTGCATGAAATTTGTCATCAATTGTACAGAATGTGTGCTTTCATATTTCTTCTGAGCCTCAACGGAAGTTAGTTGCTCGAGTGTTTTATGTTACTGTAGTTTGCATTCTAATTTAAAGACATGGCAAGTTGGAGAATGCGCAGAATTCTCTTTGTCACAGTTAACAGAAATCAATGATTTTCCAAACAGAATGATCTCGTGTAATAGTTGACCACTGTCCCACAGACTGACTCATTTGTACAGCATGATGACAAGTGTCCAAATTGTGTGCATTTAAAACAGTCCATAAGCAGTGTATATGGTTTGACATCACATGAACAACTCATTATTTTACAAATCACAATGGTTTTTCATTCAAGAAGTATTTACCATCTATTCTGGACCAAACCAAGAATTGTAACGCATAATTTTCTCCTGGGTTGTTAAACCAATTTCATTCTGTGCTGTTAAGGCAACCACCAGGTTGGGATAATTCAGATCTCTTCTTTGTGAGCTGTCCAGCTTGGTGCCACCCACTGCAATCAGAGGCTCTCCCCAAAGGCACATTCCCACCACAGCTCTGGCTACCTGACTGAGTAATCACTGCCTGGAGTCCTCACGTCCCAGGCATTCACGGGAGAGAGACAGCACAGGCAATCAACAGTGTGATCCCCACATAGTCGACAGCTACAGCTATGCAGGTACTTGACGACTTCCCACGAGTTGGCTACAATGTAGTGTTCGGGGCACTTTTCGTGTATTACATGTGCACATCTGCTGGGATGCATGTCACATTGAGCAACCTCCCCTGCACAGCCTGCACTACTGAGAAAATTTTCAAAAGTACAAGTGAAAACTGACTAATGGAGACTGCACTTGATTAGTCAAAAACCAAGATCAGATATAAAATAAGAGAGTGGAAGAGCAACAAAAATCAGTATCCTTGGGTTAGTTCAGTCTGCATCACAGAATCCAACATTGTTTATGAGTCAGATGGAAAGTGTACCCAGTAAGAGAGATAAGGGGGGGGGGGGGGGGGGGAGGAGGAGGAGGAGAAGGCGGTGGCAAGGAATTGCAGTGTAGGGTAAGAAGAAATGAAGCAGTCGCTCACAGGCACAAGCTCGGCACATAATTGATAGAAAATGAAATGATGTCCTCCTAGGAAGTGATGGGGAAGGGGGAGAGGACAGAGAGTTGGAGTGCAAGATAGGTGATCCTGCAGGCCACAGATAAAGAGGCAACCATCATTCTTTGAAAAGCCTTCGAAAATTCCTCACCACACAACTGAATTTTTAGTTGCTGACTGATGGGAGTACCTCTGACTCTGATGTAGCTGCTGCTGTTCAGATTATCCCCCATATGTGGTAGCAGGGTTTGCATGTTGTATCCACAAGCATTCCAACTTGTCTTCCATACAGCTCATCAACATAATCTGCCATATTCTAGTCACCACAATAGTGTTAACAATCACTGAATGACAGGCTGAAGTGCGGATTACGTTTTACTTGGGAGAGGTGAGGGGAAGGAGGAGAACAAACGAGAGAACAGAGGGGTATTGGGGAGGGGAAGGGGGGGCGAGGAAAAACCCAATCCAGCTTGCCACCTATCAGTAAGTCATTTCATTCTTAGACATTTGTAATTTCTACACTAAGGAAGCCAACTTGATGGCATGCAGTCTTCCCAATTTATGATCAAATTCCATTGTCCACTGTCTTCTTGTTGCAGAGTGTGACCTCCTCCTATCCACTGGCACCACAAATGTATCACTATCATGGCAGCAAGCCCTGTATGAGTTGAAATGTTATCCCAAAGGTCGACTGTTTTGCTCCCACTGAACTCACTCACATACTGAAACTTTATCTTTTGATGTTGAAGAATGATACTGACACTCACTTTCATGTTTCAGTTTCATTTGAAGGCTCTTCATGAATTGAGCTTGACATGACACTGACTTTTTCTGGTCTCACAAGAGAGGACACCACTGGACCATGTCACAGCATTTCTACCATTTTAATCACGTATTGTTGATATAATGTGCTTCACATCCTTCAAGTTCTAAGTCATTCAGACCATTCTTTCAGCACACTGCAATTAACATAAGCGTTGGTGTGAATGCCTTTAAGTATCATTGCAAACTTCAGAACAAACTGTTATCTGTTATTTAACATCCCCCCCACCCGCCCCGGCCGCACGCACAACAAGCATATTAACTTTTCATATTCACTTTGAAAATTTAATACTGAGGTCAATCTTTAGCTACCCTTGTTTTTCCCTTCTTAGCTCAGTAAGTCACAATATAATGAAAAGCTTTGGGAAACAGTGGATAAGCCAATTTTCATTTTAAAAAATGCATGCAGCTATCCATCACTTTTTATGATACACATTTAGTAATTTGTGAAAAAAGCAGCCATAGAGCAGTTCCTAGCCCTTCAAACATTCCATCCATAGTACTTTGGAGAAAAATTTAAACATCTGATATACATGTACATCAGTTTTAATTTATAGATGATTGACACGAACCATGAAATAAAGTTTCCATTGTTCTTATTGCCTAGAGTACATGACTGAAGTGATGCTAACTCTTCCAATTTCATATCTTGTGTGTAAGTTATTTCCTCCACTTCTATACCCTTGGTACAAATATAAAAAAGAAGTGCATTAATACTACATGTTTCAATATTTTCTCAAACCATCATTTATGTGTGACTTTTCCTTCTGATACATACAAAGGATAAGTATGACAGATCAGCACAAGTCTTTGGCACCGCCTGCCCACTTTTAGCTGTGGTGTAGTAGTGTTGTGGCGGATGACCTTGTTGTAAGTGTAGAGCATTAGTTTGTTTTGTTTGGGGGGTCGGGGGGTATTAATGTTAGTTTATGCTGTGTTTGTATTTTATACTGGGCTTGTAGTGGGTGATGTGATTCATGCTGGTGTGAGAATGTGGTGCAAGTTTGTATTCTCACTAAATGTGTTTGTACTCTGGCCTGGCTTACTTTGTCTATGTGCTTGCCCAGTGGCTATCAGTCAAGTTCACCGGCTGCATGTTATGGTGATAAATGGAAGATTTGCAGTCCACTGTCAGGTCAGTCCATAAGTTAGTTGTGACCAGTGATTACTGTAAGTGTCATGTGTGTGAGCGAAACATGTGGCTGACTAAAGTGGCTCCCAGTTGTTCATATGAGGGATATATATCAGGAGAACTGTGCAATTATTTACACTGTTCAATCTGCTGAACGATCTGGTTTGCGAGGTTGAGTCTCAGTTTGTCTATTATAGTTATGTTGAATTATTTTTGTTTTGCATCATCTGTATGATATGTTGTGCATGAAATGAGTCTCAGCACATGTTTCATCATCACTGACTGAGCTAGAACATTAATATATTAATGAAAATATCATTATGATCAGTCTGTATTTCTTACCAAGTCTCTCTGTTTCCAAAATCACACATGGGGTTGTCAGAAGCTTCACATCTCCACCCAAATATTTTGGTAACTGTTCTTTCAAGCTAAGTTTATTCTGAAAACATAATTCAATAATTTTTATTCTCTTAATATATTACACAAGAAAGCAAATATTTTACAATCTTGAGTTAAAGTACACCACCAATACTTACAAAGAATGTTTTCACATTTCATGACAAGATCAGAGGGAACACTTACCTTTTTTTATTTAATACAAGTACATGCAGTGCATTTAAAAATGTCCCATTACTTCAAGTTAAGAAATTTTAACTCCCTGACACCATTTACTTGAAAAATCTTTGTATCATGAATGATTTATTATGGAATGTTTGTAGAATAGCTTTCACAGTATCACTCTGTTGAAATCACAGTTGCTTATATGAACCAAGCAATGGCAGCAAAGTCTTTCTTAGGTTATCTTTCTAAGCTACCTTTCTGACGAATATTGAGAAACATTATTTTATGAATTCAGTGCCAGTAATGTGGAGCCGTCACATTCCCAGCTACATCCATTTTCTGAGAATTTCTGTTAAAATAGCATGGTTGAGGATCCTCTGCCAAGTTTGGAAGACATAGTGAGAATCCTGTATCAAACTGAAGCTTTGAGTGCAAGCAGCAGTTCACTTAAATATCCAAATGGCAGTAATCCAGGTCAAGTACTGGTTTGGGACATACGAGGGCAGTTCAATAAGTAATGCAACACATTTTTTTCTGAAACAGGGGTTGTTTTATGCAGCATTGAAATGCACCAGGTTATTCCCCAATCTTTTAGCTACACTACACTATTTTTCAACGTAATCTCCATTCAATGCTACGGCCTTACGCCACCTTGAAATGAGGGCCTGTATGCCTGCACGGTACCATTCCACTGGTTGATGTCGGAGCCAACGTCGTACTGCATCAATAACTTCTTCATCATCCGCGTAGTGCCTCCCACGGATTGCGTCCTTCATTGGGCCAAACATATGGAAATCCAACGGTGCGAGATCGGGGCTGTAGGGTGCATGAGGAAGAACAGTCCACTGAAGTTTTGTGAGCTCCTCTCGGGTGCGAAGACTTGTGTGAGGTCTTGTGTTGTCATGAAGAAGGAGAAGTTTGTTCAGATTTTTGTGCCTACGAACATGCTGAAGTCGTTTCTTCAATTTCTGAAGAGTAGCACAATACACTTCAGAGTTGATCGTTTGACCATGGGGAAGGACATCGAACAGAATAACCCCTTCAGCATCCCAGAAGACTGTAACCATGACTTTACCAGCTGAGGGTATGGCTTTAAACTTTTTCTTGGTAAGGGAGTGGGTGTGGCGCCACTCCATTGATTGCCGTTTTGTTTCAGGTTCGACGTGATGAACCCATGTTTCATCGCCTGTAACAATCTTTGACAAGAAATTGTCACCCTCAGCCACATGACGAGCAAGCAATTCTGCACAGATGGTTCTCCTTTGCTCTTTATGGTGTTCGGTTAGACAACGAGGGACCCAGCGGGAACAAACCTTTGAACATCCCAACTGGTGAACAATTGTGACAGCACTACCAACAGAGATGTCAAGTTGAGCACTGAGTTGTTTGATGGTGATCCGTCAATCATCTCGAACGAGTGTGTTCGCACTCTCCGCCATTGCAGGAGTCACAGCTGTGCACGGCCGGCCCGCACGCGGGAGATCAGACAGTCTTGCTTGACCTTGCGGCGATGATGGCACACGCTTTGCCCAATGACTCACCGTGTTTTTGTCCACTGCCAGATCACCGTAGACATTCTGCAAGCGCCTATGAATATCTGAGATACCCTGGTTTTCCGCCAAAAGAAACTCGATCACTGCCCGTTGTTTGCAACGCACATCCGTTACAGACGCCATTTTAACAGCTCCGTACAGCGCTGCCACCTGTCGGAAGTCAATGAAACTATACGAGACGAAGCGGGAATGTTTGAAAATATTCCACAAGAAATTTCCGGTTTTTTCAACCAAAATTGGCCGAGAAAAAAAAAGTGTTGCATTACTTATTGAACTGCCCTCGTATAATCAGCTAACAGAATATGCATTGGAAGCATTTAACATTACAATCACAATTACGTTTAAAGAAGACACTAAACTAGTAGAAAGCAACATGAAGGAGTTATACCAATCCTGTCCTCAAATTCCTACATTTGTGAGTCAATGCAAACTAGTTGACACTTAAAGTAAATAATACTGGGTAGGTAAAATAAAACTGGCCCAGGAAGTATTTATAGGTTGATTTGGAGTTGACCCTTGTCAATGAACAGGAGAATTGCCCATCAAAGAAAATGTTGGAAATTGTTGTCGATGAAATAGATGGTTGAAACACGAAATGGTGTTCACAATAAAACAACGCTTGATCTTTGTCATGTGCTATGTGAAGCACAATTCAAGGAAAACATCTGTGGAACTATTTGCGCTAAAATTTGACAAAGTGATTTGGTAAAAACCAAAAATTAGTGACAAAAAGAAACAAAATGGGCTCTATAGAGAATAAAAATCGTTATCATCCAGAAAGAATCTCAACACCAGAAAACATTGCTGGAACAAAGGAAAGTCTAGTACAAATTCCAACAAAATCTAAAAACCATTTAACTTTGCAAGTGGTAATTCAGACATTATGAAAATGGACCTGCACTGCATCTGTATCCTTACAAATTTACTATTGAGTACAAGTTAAAGCACCCCCCCTCCCCCCAAAAAAAAGAAAAACCCTTGTGTGTTGAGTTCTGCCTGTGGTTTCTGAGTGAGGTGCAACTAAGACTTTTGGAGCCTCAGTTTTTCATTTCTTCAGACAAAGTGTAGTTCATACTTGAGGGCATAAGAAGTCACAGAACATGCGCTATTATGCACATTGCAAATTATTGTGCAATTTTAAGACTGATATTTGTTGTATAATGTCCGGTATCCACATTGTAATACGATTCCCTAACAAAACTGTTGATGCTAACTGGAAGGTCCAGAAACTGTTTAATCCACACATGGATCAACTTACACAAGATGAACAACTAAACGGATATTCTTAGCAAGATGAAGTACAGTACACACTGCTTTGACAACCTTGACACACAATGACACGTTTGGTGAGGAATCAACAATCAGCAGAGGCAGTGAAACCGTTCCCATCCCCTCTCTGTGATTTTTAACTCAGGAACAAACTGAGGTATCAGGTGTACTAAAATAATATAATCCTTATACACAAGATGAGCTATAATAGAATATTGAAAACGCTATTGCTGCTATCCTTCATGCAGAGCTGCTATGTGAATCTAACAATTTGATAAGTTGAGCATAGGGCTGCATCAATGTCAATGATGGCCATTCTTGGAATCTTCTGTGACACTCATTAACAAAAGTCAATCCCAAGCCAGTCTTATTGTAAATATTTTCTGGGCCAGTTTTATATTGCATACCAAGCATTTCACTGGAAAAACAAAACCAAATGAAGATCTATTTACAATAGTGTGTGGCACGGATGTAGAAAGATTAATGGTGATAAAGCTGTTGGGAAAGGCTGTTGAACAACAGTTAAATTGGAAAGATCATGCAATGGAACTTTTATGTAGACTCACTTCAGCCCGTTTTACTCTCACAGTTGTTCCATAGTCCGTATAATGTAAAGTATTAGAATGGCATACACTAAGTAATGCCTTATGACCTGAGTGAAAGTCAATGACAACTATCTGCAAAGTACCAATGTCATATAGAGGATGTTTAATTATGTAACCTTTGTACCTACAGGATCTTGTATATCTGTAGGGTCTCTTAACTAATGGGTACACACAATGAGTAAACTCCTTGATTCATTATTTGTGTCCGTCATGTTCTTTACAGATGAAGCAATGTTTGGCGAAGCCAGTAACGCAGACTTTAAAAGCCAATATCCATTAGTTTGGACACTATACCTTTAAAACACATGAACAACAGTGAGGTTTAGGCATGATGGGTTTCAAGCTCATTCTGGACTGTATGTATACTATACTGACATTTAGGGCCACAGCCAGTTAGGTTCAGTGTGGTCCAATTGGGCTGCATGATTCTTAATCCAAAACAAAAGACATTTCCAAGCATGTGGATTTTTATAGCTCTTATTGTATGGTAGGGCAAGCGGCAATGAGAAAATACTTCAGGAATGGAGCCCTGCAGTACCATTTGCAAATAGTTTGATATTTTTCAAAGATGCAACAGGCCATTGCTTAACATATCACTTTACACTAGAGAGGAGAGCTGCATCAAACCAGTCTTTGGACTGAAGATGAAGACAGCAATAACAACAACAACAACAACAACAACAACAACATCCAAGAAAACACACATCAATACATTTTGTTTAGAGTAGTATCAGAAAGCATGGAGAACATAGGCATAATTTCTTAACAAGTCCTTTATAAGAATTATGTGTAAACTGGGCAAGTGCAGGAATCTTAATCCACCCACAAATCACATTGAAGCTCTGTTGGCCTAACTAGCAGTAAAAAAACTGAAAACATTGTCTGCTGGTTATTTTAATATAAATTTTTTTAAGAACTCTTCCAGTAAGAATTATTTTATTATGTAAATTTCAAATTATTCAACTTGATTACTACTGTAAACTCTGAACACCATTTGTATTATATTTAAAACATGCTATATTGTGGGTTTGTCTGTACAGTGAATTTTCAATAATCATCGTATAAGACTGACTTTCGTTTATATACTGAACTCAATGCTCGTAATGAGCTGTGTACATTCTTGCACATTTTTATAAACACCTTTTGGCATGATTCATTAAACTACTGCCTTGTTTCCTGTGACACAAGGGAAGTTTTGGCATCTGTATTACGTTTAAGAAATATCGCAAGTTGGTTTAAATTATTTTTAAGTGTGACTTCTCATGAACGTTTGTTTACATTCATCTAATCTTTTAGAATAACCTTCCGTTTGATGTTTCTGACCTTGCAGTAGTAACTAACATAACATATTAGCAAAGACTGCTTTTTTAACAGTGAAATAAACATAATACATTTCATAATATTTCTTCAGTGATTCACGTTTTAGCATTTGTTGTTGTTGCTATATGTATTATCTGACCATGAGTGGATCCTATGGGAGCTGTTATTGGAAAGTGGGAGCTGTAGTAAATGGTTTCATGGGGGGAGGGGGGGGGGGATGTAGTGAGGACCTTGGGGAAACCGCTGAGGCCCTTTCCTGGAACTGCAAAATATCCACCAGGATGAGACTAATAGAGGATAAGGAAGGGAACATCTGTGTTCTACAGGTAGAGTTGTATCAAGCTAGGTGAGAGTTGGTAAGGACGAGGGAAGATAGTGCTGAGAGGGGAGTAGCTGGCAACTGGCAAGAGGGCTAGCAGGAGAAGGACATGGTCTGACAATTTTGTTGTGGCTACCAGCAACGGGTTTCAGCAGTTAGAGTTGAAGGGAGAGGAGGCTCAGGATGATGTAAGGGTAGGATACATGCAGCAGACTCTGCCCATGATTAGGAAAGTTAGTAATAATTCTAATGTTAGGGAGAAGAAGGTATTGCTGCTAGGTAGCAATCATTGTAGAGGTGTACACCCTCTATTATAGTAGAAGTTGGAGGAGGAGTATCAGGTTATCAGCAGAGCTGGATCAAGTGACTGAGGATTTAGGTTAGGGCCTTTGTGTATGGATTTCACAATCGAAGATCAGGCAGTGATATTGGGTGGGGCAGGAAAGAGCCTGGACAGGAACAGGGCATACAACATAGATGGTCATCTGAATAAGAGAGCTTTGCTAACTGGTGGCACCAATGTGAGTATGGTAGCATTGTCCCAGTAGCATGATCACCCTCATCTTGGCAGTGCTGTAAGGCATTTAAATGCAGAGTTGGAGACAGTGCTGATGACTGCTGGTGGGGGTCCACACTGCAGTGGTGCTGGTGGGGACTATCACGGGATGGGGCTACACTAGGCATGGTCTGCACCTCAACAGGTTTGGGAAAGGGAGATTGGTGGAGTTGATTAGTGAGAATATAGTGGGTAGGTAAGGGGCTACACATGGTCAAATACCTCCTGCCATTGATAGGATAACCAGGCTTTTTTCAGGTTAAACCATGACACGAGGATCCACTCTCTTAAAAGTATCTCAATCAGCTTAGATATTTCTGCACCATGTATGTGGGAAAGAGAATGTGCCACACCGGAGTGTGCAAGCACCACAGAAAGTTGCTCAGAAGTATTTATTATTCACCAAACTGTGCAGTACATCAAAAATAAAGTACACCAGCTTCCAGCTCAATTACAGTCTCCGAGCAGCACAGTAGTGTGCATTACAGAACACTGCTGTAGAGGTGATGAATTGCAGTACATAGTGCTATCATCATATGAATGTCCAAGTTGCTACTGTAGGTCTACCTTAATGGGTTGGCTATTATGTATCTTTAAAGGGTGGCACACATTTTAAAGCTATAGAAGATATGATTGCAATTAGCACATATAAAGATTTTTAACTGTCAGCCACTGTACAAACAAAGCTGCATATCAATAAGAAGCTAATCACTCTATGTGTTTACTGCTCACCTGACGGTAATGTGAACACTTTCTTCAACAAATCAACTGAAGCCCTGGAAAGGGTCTCAGTGCCCAAAACTAGCATAATAATACGTACACATGAATATGTGCTCAGGGTGTAATTAGTAATACGTTCCTAAAGATTTTGAGCACACTGCTTCAAGGTTTACGAAAAGTTCAGCTTCAATTTTAGACCATGAACTTTTGGACACTGACAGGGAAAACTGTAAAGTATTTATAAGAGGTCTTGGCATTTTAGATCATTGCTGTCATATAATAAAGCTAACAGCAGGCTCAGTGAAACTTACAAAACTTTAGGCCTACAAAAGGATTTTTTCATGTCATAAGAGAGATACTTTTTCTAGGGCAGTGGCAAATCAAACCTGGCATGAAGTGTACATGGAAAGTAGTGTAGATGCTAAATTCTGAACCTTGTCTAAATTAACATTTGATGTTAGAGAAGGAAAGTTGCTACTCACCATATAGCGGAGATGCTGAGTCGTGATAGGCACAATAGTGTCTATTGCTGACAAAGGCCTTAATGGCCGAAAGCTATAACTGTGTGAATCTTTTTGTTGTGCCTATTGCGACTCAGTATCTCCACTACATGGTGAGTAGCAACTTTCCTTCTCTAATATTGTTACATTCCATCCTGGATTTTCCATTGTTTAATTTTTGATGTAACATTTCCAAAAGTAGCAATTTCTACTGTGACAGCTAAGGAAAATAGGTGGATAACTGCGGATATTAGCAAGACCTCACAGACACTTAAATTTCTCAGTTCTTTGCAAAAGTTCTGCACTAATCCACAGTTTCTTTACTACTACCACAGGTATAAAACCATTCAATGGCATGTTACTATACAGTGCAGAAAATAAAAGCAAACTGGTATGGGGTGTTGTAAAACAAGAAACTGGAAAATTCGGACACAAGTATAATAGCGTACAAATAAAAGATGGGGACATAATAATAGAAAGTCCTCAGGAATTGGCTAATTTTATAAATGATTATTCCTCTGGTACTGTGGAGAAGCTGCAGCAAAAGCTTCCTGAAACACACGTAGCACCCACAATTTTTCACGCAGCAAGCACAATAACGATGATTCCTACAACAGGGCTTGAAGTTAGGATGACAGTACAACAATCAAAAAATAAGAAGTCAGCAGGTATAGACAAGGTTCCTGTTTCTATTCTGAAGAAGTGCATATATACCACAGAAGCCCCATTAACAAACATAATAAATGAATCCTTAGTTCAGGTGAGTTCCCAGAGTACATAAAGCATGGATCAGTGGTGCCCTTGCTAAAGAAAGGTGATGCAGAAAGCACTGAAAACTACAGGCCAGTTTCACAGATGTCTTCATTTAAAAAAAAAAAATAAATAAATAAAATAAAATAAAAATAATAAAAAAAGAAGCAATTGTGAAGAGAGAGACTGATAAGTTACATGAGTAAATACAACCTCTTTAATGAAGCACAGTTTGCTTTCAGAAATGGAAGAAGTACAATATTGCCCATTGCAGAGTGCACAAAAGTGGTACTTGACGCTCTTGATAGAGATGATTGTGTTTGCAGGTGTTTTCTTACACTTGTCCAAGACTTTTGACGCTGTTGACCACAAAATGCTGTTAAGCAAACTAGAAGCACTACACATAAGAGGAAAAGTGAATGAGTGGTTTCATTCTTACTTGGAAAACAGGGTGTAAAAGGTGGAGCTGATTCAGGTGTTTGGGTGATGATAAATTTTTACTAAAACAACTGTCAAATAAGAAATATATAAAGATAGGTGCCGTTTCTGTTCTTAATATATGTCAATCACTTTCCAGAGAGTTATTGACAACACACACACACACACACACACACACACACAGATTTAACTTTCACAAGCTGAAGAGTGTAAGGGGAAGGAAGAGGGGTAAAGGAAAAGGATTGGAGAGGTTTAGGGAAAGCGGTTCAGTTCAGAAAAGTCACCCAGAACCCCGCGTAAGGGGAGACTTACTGGACAGGAGTCTTTCCTTCTCATCCCATTAAGTAAGTCTCCCCTGACCCAGGGTTCTTTTCTGAACTGACCCCTTTCCCTAAACCTCTCTAGTCCTTTTCTTTCACCACTCTTCCTTCCCCTCCAACTCTTCTCTCAGAAGAAGTAGCTACTGGCTCCGAAAGCTTGTAAAAGTTAAATCCTTTTGTGTGTGTGTGTGTGTGTGTGTGTGTGTGTGTGTGTGTGTTTTCCCCTGCCGCCGCTTCGTGAGTAGATTTTTTATCTATCCATTTATATTATACTTTCCAAACAATGTACAACATAGAGAAAAAGTTCTCTTTGCCAATGAGAGCATCATCATGGTTACTGATAAATCATCAGAACTCCTATAAGAGAAAGCAAATAAAATAGTCAAAGGATATTTACAATTGGGCAGTATGTAATACAATGCTGAACATAAAGAAAACTAACAGTATGCAGTTCAGAATAAAGAGCATACGTGATAAATCTATAGATTGTGTGGCAAACGCAAAGTTGTTCGGGACGAACATCAACTGTTGGTTAACATGAAGTGAACACACAAAGAAACTGGCAAAAAGAATGTCATCAACATGCTATGCTCTTAGGGTGTTAGCATCAGTTTGTAACAGCCAATGTCTTATGGTGATATACTGTGCCTATGTACACTCAGTTCTTAGCTACGGGATTCTTTTCTGAGGATTGAAGGCATAAAACATGGACATGGTTTTTAAACTGCAGAAAAGTGCCATTTGAATAATAATTAGTCAGTCATGATAAAGACTTCCTAAATGTTAATATTGATCGCGATACAAAATCTATTAAATATGAGTTCAGTATGGTACTCAAAAAGCCAAAAATGTAGTATTTTTTGAAAACTATACAAACACATGAACTGGAGCAATGGAACTATATAGTGCTCATGACATGACTAACCAATACTGCACATTTATTAATAAATACTTGTTGTCGTGGTCTTCAGTCAAGAGACTGGTTTGATGCAGCTAGCCCAGCTACTCTATCCTGTGCAGGCTTCTTCATCTCCCAGTACCTACTGCAACCTACATCCTTCTGAATATGCTCAGTGTTTCATCTCTTGGTCTCCCTCTAAGTTTTTTATCCTCCATGCTACCCTCCAATACTAAATTGGTGACCTCTTGATGCCTCAGAACATGTCCTACCAACCGATCCCTTCTTCTAGTCAATTTGTGCCACAAACTCCTCTTCTTCCCCAATTCTATTCAATACCTCCTCATTAGTTACGTGATCTACCCATCTCATCTTCAGCATTCTTCTGTAGCACCACATTTCGAAAGCTTCTATTCTCTTCTTGTCCAAACTATTTATCATCCATGTTTCACTTCCATACAAGGCTACACTCCATACAAAGACTTTCAGAAATGACTTCCTGACACTTAAATCTATACTCGGTGTTAAAAAATTTCTCTTCTTCAGAAACGCTTCCCTTGCCATTACCAGTCTACATTTTATATCCTCTCTACTTCAATCATCATCATTTATTTTGCTCCCCAAATAGCAAAACTCATCTACTACTTTAGGTGTCTCATTCCCTAATCTAATTCCCTCAGCGTCACCCAACTTAATACAACTACATTCCATTATCCTCGTTTTGCTTTTGTTGATGTTCATCTTATATCCTCTCTTCAAGACACTGTCCATTCCATTCAACTGCTTGGAAGAGCGGTCTCTGACCGAATTACAGTGTCATCGGCGAACCTAAAAGTTTTTATTTCTTATCCATGGATTTTAATTACCACTCCGAATTTTTCTTTTGTTTCCTTTACTGCTTGCTCAATATACAGATTGAACAACATTTGGGATAGGCTACAACCCTGTCTCAATCCCTTCCCAAATACATACCTCCATAAAAAAACTTTTGCTGTAGAAGTACCAATAACTTAGATTAGGTCAATGTCTAGGTAAGGGCCATGGATTACTGAAGGAATATCTAGTTGGAGAGGATAGGTAACACCTACTTGCAACACAAACCTCAAGTTTGGTGATGGTGTGATCATGGAAAAGCTCACAATAGAAAATAATACCAATTATTATTTGATACTAGAGGAGTACCTAACTGCATGACAGATGGTGACCACATGTATCTGCTGGCAGGTGTCATCTATATCGCTAATCAACAATGATACTGTTATAACTTCAAGTTGAACAAATATATTTCAAGGAAGACACAATACATGAAAGTCACAGATCAAGTAAACAGAGTAAGACATGTGTACACTTTAACAGTCAAATCAAAACTGAGTCCAAGTCTAGCGGCGGCTGGCTGGCTGGCCGCTTAGGTGGCGCTGCTGCTGCATGGCTGGCAGACAGCGCACATGTAGAGGACACGCGTAACTGCGTGGTGGCACTTTAAAAGATCGGCAAGTCACAACACTTTTCCCCCCTTTGAATTTTTTTGCACAGGTCTTGATGGAGGTGGCCTGTAGATTGCTAACGTCCATAGGTGTTGAAACTTCCTGGCAGATTAAAACTGTGTGCTGGACCGAGACTCGAACTCTTTCAGGAGTGCTAGTTCTGCAGGGTTCGCAGGAGAGCTTCTGTAAAGTTTGGAAGGTAGGAGATGAGGTACTGGCAGAAGTAAAGCTGTGAGGATGGGACGTGAGTCGTGCTTGGGTAGCTCAGTTCGTAGAGCACTTGCCTGCGAAAGGCAAAGGTCCCGAGTTCGAGTCTCGGTCTGGCACACAGCTTTAATCTGCCAGGAAGTTTCATATCAGCACACACTCCACTGCAGAGTGTAAATCTCATTCTGGTCCATAGGTGTTGTTTGACTGACCATAAAGTCTCAAGGAGGAGGCTTCCCGTACGGATGGAAGTGTCCCCGATGATAACGGGTCGAGATGACAGGAGACGTGGGGGTTGAATCTGCTGGGGCTCCATGCACCAATCTGCCTGTTGCGGCAAGTCTGGTTATTATAACAGGAGACATGGGCGATGTGTCCGCGTCCGTAGGAGAAAGAGGCGAGTAGAGTTGCTCTGACAGATGATGGTCATCTGGTTCCTGCATGGGCACGTCTCCTGGTGGTGTCAGTTCTTGTGCTGGCACTGATATGATGGTGAGAGGACTACGCTGTGAGTAATGAGAGATTCCAGTATCCCGAGCATCAGGTAGAGCCGAAGGTGGTGTAGCAGCATCCGGAACAGGCGTTGCTAGTACATGAGGCCGAAGCTGGTCCGAATGATGCACTTCAACACCCGTGTCCGTCTGGATTTCATACAGGCGTTGGCCACAGTGTCTTAAGATGCGGCCAGGACTCCATTTTGGCCGCCTCCCATATCCCCGTACCCATACAAGGTTGTCGGCGCTGAACCGGCCAAGCAAAGGCACCCGCGGCTGTGAGATGGAAGGCCGCAGAAGATGAAGTAGCGTGCGGGGCTGTCTGCCATGTAAGAGCTCAGCCGGGCTGTGGTCACCTAATGGGGTGAAACAGTAAGAAGCCAGAAATTGGAGAAGCACATCATCAGCAGCAGAAGATGTCAGGAGTTCCTCATCTGAGCCTTAAATGCGCGGACCAGTCGTTCAGCCTCACCATTTGACTGTGGATGGAACGGAGGGGCCATGACATGCAAAATCGGAAGAGGCAAATTGCGGACCATTATAAGTAACAAGAGTAGGGGGAAGGCCTTCCAAAGAGAAAATGCGAACTAGAGCATTGGTGGTTGGCGCCGTGGTAGGCGACGTGCAACGGACAATGAAAGGAAAGTTAGAGTAGGCATCAATAACGAGAAGCCAATAGGTACAAAAAAAAAGTCCCACAAAGTCAGCATGATTACGCTCCCAGGGCTTCTCAGGCAAAGGCCATGGTGACAAAGATCACTTCGGGGCGGCGGCCTGTGATGCACAAGGGCTGCAGGCAGCGACCATGTGTGCGATTTCAGAGTCGATGCCGGGCCAGTACACATGACAGCGCACCAGAGATTTGGTGCGAGAGACACCCCAGTGCCCTTGGTGAAGGAGGCGCAAGACCGAAGCACGCAAAGACGCAGGTACCACACCACGCGGCGAAGCATTTTCGGTGGAAAGGAGGATAACACCATCCCTAGCCGTGAGGCGGTAACGCAAAGCATAGCAGTTCCGCAGCGGATCAGAAGTCTTAGTGGACGGATGATCTGGCCAACCCTTCTGAATACAGCGTAAAACCCGGGATAGGGTAGGGTCAGAACCCGTAGCAGCCACCAGCCGATCCTCGGTGATGGGGAACCCGTCCACAACCCGCTGCTCAGCAACATCCAGGTAGAAACACAAAAGTTCGTCCCTATCGAATGCCAGATCAGGACCCATGGGAAGGCGAGACAGTGCATCAGCATTCGCATGTTGAGCCGTCGGCTGGAAATGAATCTCATAATTGAAACGAGACAAGTAAAGAGCCCAACGCTGGAGGCGGTGTGCAGCCTTGTCGGGAAGTGACGTTGATGGATGAAACAAGGAAACAAGGTTCGTGATCCGTAACAAGATGAAATTTGGATCCATAGAGAAAAACACCAAACTTATGAAGAGCATAAATAATGGTCAAAGCTTCTTTTTCAATTTGAGAATACTTTTGTTGGGCTGGCATAAGCAATGGGTTGTTCAGAACCGTCACAAAAACAGTGCGCAAGGACTGCACCCACCCCGTATTGAGAGGCATCCATGGCAAGAACAAGATGTTGGCCATGTCAATAAGTAGCCAGGCACGGGGCCTGTTTCAGCATAGTCTTCAATTTCTGGAAAGCCGCATCACATGACGCGGACCAGTGAAAAGGCACGTTTTTATGCAACAGGCAATGCAACGGCTGAGCCACCGAAGCAGCAGACAGTAAAAACTTGCGATAGTATGCTATTTTCCCCATGAAGGCCTGCAGTTGCTTAACAGATGTAGGGCGAGGAAGGGCATCGATCGCAGCGACAGTTTGCTGAAGCGGACGAATACCATCCCGAGAGAGTTGAAACCTTAAGTACGTGATAGATGCCTGAAAAAATTTTGATTTCTGAAGATTACACTGGCAGTCTGTAAGACATGAAAAAGTGTGCGGAGATTTTGAAGATGTTCGTCAGTGGTGGAGCCAGTAACAACAATGTCGTCCTGGTAATTTATACACCCAAGGACAGTGATCAATAATTGTTCCAAGAATCACTGAAAGAAAGCAGGGGCGCTGGCAACCCCGAATGGCAATCGTTGGTATTGATAGAGGCCGAAAGGCGTGTTGAGGACCAGAAACTGCCGGGAAGCAGTGTCAAGAGGAAGTTGATGATGAGATTCTGACAGGTTAAGTTTAGAAAAATACTGGCCTCCAGCAAGTTTAGTGAACAATTCTTCAGCTAGAGGCATAGGGTAAGTGTCGATAAGGCATTGAGCATTTACAGTGGCTTTGAAATCGCCACAGAGACGAATATCACCATTTGGCTTAGCAACGACAACGACAGAAGAGGACCACTCACTGGAAGTGACAGGAAGCAAGACCCCTGAAGCAGTGAGACGATCCAGCTCACGTTTGACCTGATCACTAAGGGCCACATAGGTCAAGGGAAGTGTCCGATTCCAGTGCATTTTGTTGGTGTAGCGGAATGTTGTAATTTTGTTATTTTTTTGGTTCATCATTTTGTGTGTTTTGGGTTGTGGTGCGTTTTTTACTGTTATATTTAGCTTGTCCCCACCCTAAAACCCCCAATATCCGCGGTTGTCCTGTTAGTTTGAATGTATTTTTGGAGGGAGATGTTATTGTCTTATTCACATGTATTTTCATGTTTGTTGCCTTGCATATGTAATTACGCCATAGGCGCCATACTGGAGACACTGAGAATGGCCATTTCCGCCACATTCATGACATCATGGGTCAAAGCATATGGGTGGTATCGGAGGTTTCTGTAATCCCTCCTCAACTTCTACAAGAGTAGGATACAATACCACATGTTGACAAATTACTACTGAAATGTTACAGAAATAAAATTCTAGGAATATGGCTACAAAACAATATAACAACACGGCTGTAACGTCAAAGCCTTTGAAAAACAGTTTTCAAAAGCTTGTTTCTCTTTTCATGTGCCAAGCCACAGTGCAAGCACATAAACAGTGATCCAAACATTATACGTACTTCCATTCACTTTTTTGCTATAGACTAATCTTCTAGGATGATTCAGCTCCTAGCAAAAATAATCTTTACAATGCAGAAAAAAGCAGTCAAAGCTATCTGCAACTAAAGCCAACTGGAAACATATACACCACACTTCATTCAGTTGAAAACGACAAGCCTGGCAAGCATTTACAGACATGAATGTATCCCGAACATCTTTCAGACAGAACTAGGACCTTACTCAAAATAAACAAGTCTATAGCCTCAATGAATTAAATACCAGTGTCCCAGTCTAAAATAGTATTATATCAGGAAAGTATTTCAGAGATAACAATTAAAATATTCAACAACCTACTAGTGAATTAAAACGGGACTTATATAATATCTTCACACATAACCTTAAGTTATTTCTGATGGAACAATGTTTTCTCAAGTAAAAAGTTGTTGCTATTACAGCCTACAGCCTTTGTGAATTGAATATGTAATTACGTATAATTTCTACCAAAGCAGTAGTGCTGTTTGTTACTTGTAATTTCGAAACTGAAATTTGTCTTCGTTCTCTCTCTCTTCTCAGTTTCTACTTGTCGTATACTCAGCATACCATTAACTATATAATGAGTCAGAATGAACCAAATAACAATAATAGTAATAATAATAATAAAGTTTGTAACTGCAGATGATATTTTTGCATATCTTACACCTGCTAATAATTTCCAAACGTTTCTAAAACTGCAAGGCAATTGACACAGTATTACGCACCTTCAGGGCTGTGAAACATATAGTGCCGTCGATTAAAATTTGGTAGGGCTGTCTGAAGCCATAATTATTACAGAAGAAATTTAGGTATTTATGAACTTTCTTGTGTCGGCTGATTTTCATCTCTTTCTACTATTATACGATTCAATGGAAGATCACTCACAGGCGGCAGAAATGAACTACAACTGCAGTACAGCAGCACACAACATAACGCTTTGCCACGGCAGAAATGAATTACAACTGTAGGAAAGCAGCACACAACACAACGCTTTGTCCACAAACTACTTTAAGTCTCCAACGCAACTCATATGGAGCTACCACATGTACTGTAACTGTCAACATTGTGCGAGGTGCATCTTTGTGGTAGTAAGTGCTTTGTTTCAGTGAATGAGCTGTTTGTTGTTGTAAACACGTGCGTGGCTGTATGCATGAGCGGTGTGCATCAGCTGTGGAAGATCGGATTCGTGTGCCGTAAAGTGTGGTGACTTTTATTTATCAGGGGCAGTATTGCCAAGTGCCTAGGGAATAATGATAACATTTCTAATGCGAAATGACTAAGAGCATGCAAATAATCCGAGACATGGCAGAAATGAGCAAAACTCGAAACCTGAACTATACTGGTAAATTAATATTGGCACCAATGGTTAGAATGGGAACTTTACCCATGAGATTACTGGCCCTTGACTACGGTGCTGATATTGTATATTGTGAAGAACTGATAGATTGGAAACTTTTGCGAGCTCTTCGAAGAGAGAATGGTAATTTCAATCAAGCAAGCCTTCTGTCAGCTAAGCAATAAGTGAGAAGCAGCTGAAGCCAGTAAAACGATAGTAACTTGGAAATTATCAACTGGTTACCAGCATTGTTTGTGTGCTCGGAAATTTGTTTTCTCCTTGGACATAGGGTAAAACGTTCGCGTGCTTTACGTTACAGTCTTCATTCCGAAGATCGGTTTTATGCAGTTCTCCACTCTAGTCAGTCTTGCACAAGGGTCTTCTCATACTGCATAACTATTGCAGCCTACAACTATGTGAACCTGCGCGTACAAAAGTCGAGCCATGATCTCCTCCAAAAATATGTATCCTCGCGTTCTCCCACCCACCACATTTCCACCATTAGAGAAGTAACTATTCCTTCGTGCCACAGGATGTGTCCTGTTTATTGACATGTTAATTTAGCCAATTTGTGCCATAAACTTCTTTTCTCTCCTTCAGTAGTTATCTGATCCAACCACCTAATCCTCTGCATTCTTCCATGCCAACGCATCTCTAAAGCTGCTGTTCTCGCCTTTTCTGTACACTTCCGCGTAAGTCTAAACTGGAGACAAATGCTTTCAGAAACGACTTACCAAGACTAAAATTTATAATCCATGTAAACATCGTGGTATTTCTCGTTTTCAGAAACTCTTTTTATCATGCTTTTTCTATCTTCTTTAGGCCTACTTCTGCCATCATCAGTTACTGTACTCTCCAAATTGCAATATTCACCTACTGCTTTTAATGTCTTATTTCCTCATCAGATTCCATTAATATCAACCCTGTCACTGGTACCATTAATTTACTTTTGTTTATAGTCATCTTATAACCTCTTTCCAAGACATTATTCATTCCATTCAGCTGATTGTTCATCCATGTTGCTGTGTCTGACGGAATTATAAAGCCATCGGCAAGTGGTGAGGTCTATCTGTAAGATGTTTGCAAGAAATGTAAAGAACTTGAAGCCTCTAAATATGCAGGGCATAAAAATTTATTTTTTCTGGTTATTGAATGACTAAATATATGATAGAAAACTCATGATCAAGATAACTGCAAAATGATTTTAAATGTTGATTGCTCCACAAAAGAGAAGTTACATACTGTTGTTTTACTAATCTTGTAATATTTTGTTCCTTACGTGTGATTACTTCTCTGTACAATGTTTGGTACTGTAGCTGATTTCTCACATCTTTTTCTTCTGTTTAGTGAACATAAAATTAATAGCACATGTATTGAAGAAATATATGTACTCTGTATTCAGACCGATTCAAGTTGATTTTCCTTCATATTGTAGATTAATCCATGAAAAATATATTGGCTGAGTTGATGATTGTCAGGAAACAGATTAAAAAGTTTGGGATGTGATCTCCAGTAAGTGCTGTAATACATATTATCAGTTTTTACTTCTTTCATTCCTATAAATGAGAATTGTTCTTTGGATGCACATATATTGTCAAATGTTTATAACTACATTATTCATCTTATCCCTGTTCATTGCCATGTGCAAGAGGCGTTTGTCTATTCACAGCCCTGTCCATTACTAGGAAAGCAATAACTATGGCATCTTATTCTGGCTTCAACTCCTTTTGGCTTAAATTTTTCTTATTATACCAGCTGCACTAACTAGTACTTCAGATCTCATCGAATTGTCCCAAATAAGCAGTTTTTCTTCTCTTTTATTGTAAGAACTCTCAGTATGTATCCAACTACCACAAGACTGAAGACCTTTTCTTTTCCTGTAGTGATGCGTCAGTTACTTGGGTCAGGCAGATCACCAAGTGTAGGACCCAAGCTCACTTTAGACTATGTGTGGGGAACAATTTAGCTTTGTTCTTGTTGAAGTAATCATCCTGGAATTTGCTCGTGCTGATTGAAAAAAAAAAAAAAAAAAAAAAAAAAAAAAAAAAAAAATATGTTGTCTCTTATGGCAATTTGAGGCTGATTATTATGAATTTGTATGTGGTTCTTGACTTGTGAACGACTTCTCTCAAATAGTTAATCACATATTCCAGTGATCTTTTGTATGATGTGAATGGTGTGAATGAGTCAGTTTACTGAATACTGGTATGGCCTAACATTAATTAACACATTATTTTTTAGTCCTATTCATGCAACTAGACATAAAAACAAGGTTTTCTTTTCTCTCTCTCTCTCTCTCTCTCTCTCTCTCTCTCTCTCTCTCTCTCTCTCTCTCTTGTTTGTCTCTCTCTTTTACTCCCAGGTTACCTGTTTTTAAATAGAAATTCCTTCATGGAATATGATCACAAATTTTTATTACTTTGTGTTCAACTTCTTTATGAGCTAATGACAGCTTTAATATGGGTAATAACAGTCATTATTTCCCCTAGTTTTATAGGTGCGGACATCACTGTTCTTCTTGGATTTCGACAGACCATTTATGACAAGTTTCATTATTTATTTAGTCACGAAATCATGTTCATGATATGAGATACAAGCTATAGCAATACATAGCAGAAGGAGCATAAACTCTCTTGTTGCACAGACTTCTAAATAGACATGCATTTTAAAGGACAGAATATGTGTCCATTTGCATTACAATAGTTTCCAAGCAGCGATCTCTATTTAAAATGCAAAGTCAAGATGGGAAATATTATTATTTAACCACCTTCACATTTGTAGTTAATACATGCTGTACAAAATTAAAGTTATGTGTGACATAAGTTAGTGTTCATAGACTCAGCATCAGGATAAAAATAGTGCCTATATTTGTTTGTTTGCTTGTCCAAGAATCATTTTAGTACATTGTTCGTACATGTGATGTAGGACAGTGGTAACCTAGTTAATTTAGAATACAGTAGTAATTTTGACTACATTGTTAACATCAAAATGCAGTGCTGGTGTGTTATGTTGATAACATTGTCCCTGCAAGAGTTTTTATTATCTTTTACCAAGCAAGATAATATATAACTGCGTTTTGCCTGTGTGCCGCACACTGGCACGATGTTTACTCAGTCTCTAATTTGTCAGATGAATGTTACCATCACCATGCACGTCACTATTTGTTTTGAACAGATGGAGATTCTTATTTATAAATGCAACAGTCACTAAGATGTATACACATGGGACAGGTAATATTCCCAGTTGCTTAAAGATTGGCTTGGTAGGTACATGTGGTGTGATCTTCATAATTCATTTTTGCATAACAAGTATTTGCTTATGTATTGACCCCCACAAATGAATGCCATGACTAAGTTAACTAGTGTAAAATACACAGTTTTAATGGTAGTCAAGTCACAACTTTGACTGAGCACTCTAAAGGCATAGCACAGGTATCACCTATTCAATAATTTTCTTGTCTACTACTAAAGAGTCTGCGTGTGTTGTAGGGATCTTCAATGGACAGAATATCATATGAGTTATTTTTTCCACATTAAGTAAGAGGTTGGTTTCATAGAACCCATACAGGAGCCTTTCATAGCTGCCAGTTTAAGTCAGCTCTAATCTGTTGTGGAAAAATGTTACAAGAGAGATGATTTGTACCGTCGGCAAGTAACAATGTTATTGTTAAGGATAGATGTTCTGGGAAGCCATTAATAAAGAGAAAGAAGAAGAGGTGGGGGGTGGGGCCTAAGGTCGAGCCCTATGGTGCTCCTGATGTGACTGGTATTATATCTAAACAGCTTGTTCTTCCATCATATGTTGTTATTTCTACCAGATAGATATGACTGAAATCATTCATTACAAACTACTCATATACCGCAAGCATCCAGTTTACATAGGAGCAGTGTGTGATTGACTAGATCAGATGACTTTATCAGCTCAGTGAAAAGTGCAGAAGCATAGTGTTTTTCATTAAATGCATATATTATCCGGTCAGCAAATGAAAAGAGTACCTCATTGATTTATTTATTCTTACAAAAGCTGAACTCCTGTGCTGTTAGTTGGGTGCTATTTTCAAGAATGGTATTAATAAATGTATGTATTCTGATGGCGCAGTTAAAATTCCCATCTCCTTGATGAGGTACCGTACCTACATGATGACTGGGCGAACGATGCCTACTATTCTTACTGCTTGCTTTTGTGCCATCAGTACTTCCTTTCTAAGTGGCAAGTCACACCAGATTCAGTAGAGAAGTGCAAAATATGCCAGGAGCCTGATTTCATTTTTTTCCAAATTAGCAATTATACAAGAGCAGAAGTAGCAGAACTTATTTGTTTGAGAAGCTCAGTAATATGCTTCTCTCAGTTCATGTTTGTATCAGTATATACATCCAAAAATTTGGAGCATTCTACCCTATTAACTCACTGCTGTTCATGTGCTACATCAATTGATTGCATGACTCTATTTGTTGTGCAGAACTGAATATAGTGTGTTTTCTCAAAATTTAGGGAGAGTCTATTTTAGAACCATTTAATAGTTCTTTGAAAAACAGCATTAAAAATCTGTCTTGTGTCTTTTCCTACAATGCAGTTTGTTATAATATTGGTATTGCCTGCAAAAAGTACCAATTCTGCTTGTTGAATGTTAGTGGAAGGTCACTCAGTTATACAGGTATAAGGAATGCACTTTGCACAACATTGTATAATACCCAGAGTTATTAAATCATTATTTGTCACTTTGTAGCCTACAAGTTCTTACACCTGTTAACATACATGGAAGCAATTAGCAAATTTCACAAAAACCAATGTGGGACTGAAGTTACAAACAGAGACAAAGGTTTCAAAAAATGTTACAACAGCTTGCTCTGAGATGTTTAATTAAATGAAGATAACATTATTTATCATACTTTCAATTAAATTGCAGGTGCAATTGTAATTTCTACTGGCTGGAGTAGCGTATCTGAAACAAGCAGAAGGCAGTACTTGACTTTATGTTTAGTAGAATGCAGTATATGTTGTTGTTTGTATGTAATGACTGCTGAAGAACTTCCTTTTTCAGATGTCCTGGGAACTGTTGATTATGTTGACAGTACTGATGGCACTGTTATATTCCGAACATGTGGAAAGGAAAGACAGAGTGTGGTACTTCAGGTTGGGACTTGCAGTGCAGAGAGAGCACTGAAGGTTGCACAGATGGTGTGAGTACTGCTGTTCCTTGCAAGTCATTACTTATGTCCGTCAGAAGGACCCATGGCCTATATGTAGCTACCTTAGGTCCATGTAAAACATCCCAGTTGGTCCTGTGATTGTTTCCATTATTTAATTTTGAAATCCACATATAACAATAATTTTGTCTTATTCAGTAGAATCATATAAAATCAATAGACTCATATAAAAACATTGGTGTTCAGGTAAATGTTAAATTACTGATGCTGCACTTGGCTGAATTTTCCAAAGACCATTTACATGACATGTGGAAATGATAGGAAATTAGTTTGCTAGATATTTATGTAACAGATTTTTATTCTAGAGAATATTCTGTCAATTCCATCAGTTGGTGATGGACAGTAAATTTTCGTAACAATATAATTCCCTGTTTCTTGCACAAAACTCAGTTTTAAAGATAAGTGGTGAATATTATTTATTGTGCAGTGCCATGATTGCATGCATTAGTATTTGTTTCGAACCATGATGAATTATTATCACAAACTTATTAACAGTGCTCGTCTACAGGGTAAACCAGACCTCCACTGACAAAATTTTGGAGGTTGTTAAGGGATATCTTCTGAGTACTTTGGTAAAACATCCCACGGCCTTCATTGGCTCGTTTACAGAATAATTACATTTTGTGTTATTTCTTATCCCATAACTTTGTATCTGTATTGCACTGAAAATATCTGCACAACAGTGCAAATGTCAGTGGCACACACTTTGTGCCTTATTTGGAAACGAACTTGTTTCTTAACTCAGGGTACTTGCTAGTGACAACAATAATGTCCATTTTACTCTTCACCCTGTGACGTATAATTTTATATTTATATAAATTTTCGGTCCCTACAGTGCCACGTCTTTCAGTGTCACACAAATTTTTATTTTTAAAGGGGGTCACTTAAGACTGTTTCCATGGGTTCACCCCTCATCTTTCTCAATCAAATCACAAAATTGTTGTCTGATGTAGTCCAAACTGAAAAATAAATATCTTTTAAAGCACAGTTTCGTATATAATTTATATTCAAAACCTTACACCTGTTGCACAGAACAAATCCTATACAGAGAATACTTTACACAAGTTTAAGGGAAGAAATGCTTCTGATAATTATTACAGTATTTAAAGAACATCAAAATATGAACAGGCTGAAATGAACAAACAGTAAATGAGACTATGTTAATCAAATCAACTGTAAAAAGCTAAGGAGCATATTATTAGCAAAATGAGAAATATGAAAAAGTGAAATGCCAAAATGAGTACTTCTCAATTGGGAGTAAATCAAAACTATCAGACTGGCTGAAAGAGAGCACAATAACATGAGCCATAAACGAATAAGAGCTAAGCAATTAAGCAAATAATAGAATAGGCAAAAACGAGATGCCAACAAAATGAGAGCTGGCCGAACTCCATCGGCACTTATATAAGGTTGCGCTCGTGGCTGTACCTCGCTGCCCGTATGCAACACGCGCGCCTGCGATCGCAATGCACTCTTAGCACTCGTGGTGGCGTCTAGCGGCCCATAGGCAAGTTGTGCGATTGCTGTCGCAGGTCGACCCTTAATCTATGATGTTACATGGCCCCCAGTGTGGAAGGCAGTTAATTTATTAGATGCCTGACACTTTTTGTCAGTTTACTCCGATCGCAAAATTTTAACTTTAAATTTTCATATTACTATCCTTTTTTCTACCACCTTTACATTCAGTGGTTCACAAAATAATCATTGATTATTAAATATAATGATATAAATACAAAACATTTTAGTCATTTCAAAACTATGACGACAGTAATACAAAACATTTTATAATATATTCTACATCTGTTGAATAGAAGGTATTGTACAATATTTCAGTTGATGCTTTGGTGCAAATATTTAATTATTTTACAGGTTTTATTTAACAACAAAAGCTGTAATGATTAAGATGCATTTACACTGTTTGAAAATTCATTGTATATACATTGTGACATCTACTGTACATGGAAATGTCTGGAAATCGTTTATGTAGATGAAATTTTTCTGTAGTGTACTTCGTTAACTTCGAAGGTACTACTTTAAAATGTGTGTAGAAATATATAGCACACACTCATATATCTATCCAACCTTTTGCACCGAGAAGTTATTTTTTTTAAAGAATATATGTCAGGTTGGCTCAAAAGACCCCAAATTATCCGAGTCCTTCGAGTAATGATGTTCAATAGACATACATTTCAAATATATGAGGTAACATTTGTACATCCTTATCCTTTCCCATTTACTGGCTGTTGACATAGTTTGAGTGTGGTTAGAGAAGTAGTCCAATAGCACCTAGAAATTTTGAATATTGCCCTTTTTGTTAAGGTCCTCAGGTCACACAATGGTGTATCACTCATTGTTGGTAGGGTACATCGTTTACCTGTCCTATGACTAAGGTATTTTCTTTTGTTTGGACATAAAAACAAAAACAATTTTTGCATTTTATGTACATTATACACATTTCCTTGTTTCTTTGGCCTTTTTGGACTTATCACTACTCAGAATGTAAGTACTACCAATTATAGGCGCTACGAATTTCATGCGACTGTTATCGTGTTGTTTTGCTTATCTTCACAAAACTATTAGCTATAGTCAACATTGTTCTTGTAGTCAAGTTTATATTCACCCGACTCCGTTTTTTTTTTTTTTTTTTTGTTTTTTTTTCTTTTTTTCCTCCCCCCCATCTCATATCTAAAATATTCGTATCTATTAAAGAAAAAAAGGAGAGAGGAGTATTCCTGAATGAGTGCAAGTAACTTATCTTTCGTGAATTACAAGTTGAAAGCACTTGACTCATCCGAGTCTTTTCTTGTATTGATGTGCATATGGAGAACCATAACTCTTATAAGATTTTGTCTCATGCTATGTTTCCACTATTTGTGACCTAATTGTCCTGTTATATTAGGAAGAATTTTACAGTTGGTCTTATATTTCTTTAGTACTTATTTTAAAGAGAAAAAAACATTTTATGTTGTTCCTTACACTACATTATCCTCATTCCTTTGCATTAGAAATATTTGTGGTATCAACATTTTACAGGAAGCATCTTTACAAAATTCTACTTGACACACTTAAATTTTATATAGAAAATTTGCTACCTCGATGCTACATTATTTCATTATAACTTCCTGTACTTTCACATATCACATAATATAATCAATTTTTAGGTGTTGTACATCAAAAAACATTTTTTTTTCTTACGAGTGTAGGATACATCTTTAGACAGTTAACGTGTTTAGCCGAAAATTTTGAATAAAACAGTGAAAAAGCAAATTTATTAGTAGCAACATGTGATGATCAGTCCAAGATGGTTATCTGTAAAGTCATTCTTTTTTTTTTTTAATCAATTCGCCTGTACTCTCAGGCATTGTTCTCACCGGTATTATAATTTTATTGATTTCTCTTGTGTCGAGAACTAGTCGTACTTGTCCATTTGGTTTGTCTACAGCAAGTAAGGGGCTCGAATAGGGACTGTCAGATGATTCTATGATGTTCCATGCAAGCATCTTTTGAATTTCATTACTAACTGCATTTCTTTTTGTCCATGGTACTTGGTACGAACTATGACAGAAGGCTTTATGTGGCATGACATTCATCCTATATTCATATCCCCTAATCGCACCAGGTTTTTCTTCGAATACTTGTTCGTATTTCACGAGAACCTTAAACAATTCAGAACGCTGCTCTGAGGACAGCTGAGCAGATTCAGAGACAATTTTTAACATTTGTTCATGTCGGTCAGATTTTATTTCTTGAACCTGATTCCCTGAGCCTGTAGTTTTATTTCTTGAAATGAAATTTATTTGTATACCTGGGCAAAACCTCCCATGTGTGTCGGTTATCCTCAGTAATTTTAGAGAGATGATTTTCTGTTTGACCTTCAACTCACATATCCTGTTAGAAAAGTCGATCTTTGCGTCCTTTTCTTGCAAAAAATAATACCCTAAAATATAGTCCACTATCAGCGTATCAATTATGAGGAACGTGCATTCAGTCGCTACATTTCCAAATTCTATCTCTAATTGGGCTTGTACTTCTCCCTCCAATCGCTCCCAAAACCTTACAATTGCTAACCAGCAATATTGGCACCTGTTTTCCTTTAGTGATCTGTCTAAATAAGTCCATAGAAATCGCATTAATATCAGACCCAGTATCAAATATTGTGTTCACTGAAATACCTTCGATTAATACTTTAATGGTAGGTTTTATAACTGCCGGATGATTGGTGTTGTATTTAGTGTACTCGTTATACCGTTCATTTCTCATGTCAGTGCCATCATTGTACCTTAACATTTTTAATCTTAAATCAGAATTGTCCCTATCTCGCCCACCCGCCTGCACTTCGGGACTTAATGCGGCGGTAATTTGTTTTCCGCTGGCTGAGAAATCGGCTGCATTTCGGTATCATTTACTTCATTGATTACTATTGGTGGTGGATGCTGTTGCCAGTTTTAATTTATCGGGTTTTGTGTCTGGGTATTCTGTCTCCCTTGATTTCTGTTTTGTGTCATTTCGTCATTATTGTAATATCCTGGAGTGAACCTACGTTCCTGCCTCCTATTCGCAGTACCTCGTTCCCACCGGCCCATTCTACCGTAGCCGTACGCATTGTTATTGTCTTGGGTTTGGTAGGCCGAGCTCGGTTCTCTGCCAGTCGGCTCGCAATGCTGAATATTTCAATTCCTCCACGACTGACTGTGATTTAGAGATCTTGCCCATACATCCTTGTGCATCAAATCAATTGCATCTAGGATGGGCATAAACTCATCAATGTTTGCGTCTGGGGCATGAATTAATTTTTCGCGTATATCAATAGGCATCTTACTCTTAATAATGCACAACAAATCTTTATGTGAAATTAGCTCATCCCAGTATTTCGTTTTATTCAGATACTTCTCAAAATACTTTCGGAGCGTTCCTTTGCTATAACTAAACTGCTCGGTGTTCAATACAACCTCACCAAGTCGATGCTGTACCCCTAAAGACCAATATTTCGCGAGAAACCTTTTTTCAAACTCGTCATATGTGGAACACTTTTCAATGACTTCAGTGGCTCACAAGGCCGCATCATTTAACATGAATCCACTTACGTAATGCATCTTTTGTCATTCCATCCATTTTGTGGGTAACACGCCACGAAAAGAACGAATAAATACTACTGGATGCACCCCACTCATGTCAGGCGAGAATGACTGACCCCTCCTGTGTTTGATAATGTTTTCCTCCATAATGCCATTTACATAAGGTGTCGTAGCCCCTGGTAATGAATACGATTCCTGATCCTGAGCTACCTCAGAATTTACTTCGGTGTCTTGCCCCCGCTTTTGTGTACTAGCATCTACTACGTTCTCTCCACGTGTCGGCATGGAAACATCACTCTTGACTACCTCTTTAATATCAGTAAGCTCATTACCAAATTTGTTTAATTGCTCATTTACTCCCCTTCGCCATTGAGTTAATTCCTGAGTAATTTGCATTTTTACTTCAGAAATCTGAGCAGTTGGATCTATCGATTGTCTTTCTTGTTCTTCTGAAATGGAATTTAAGGCTTCCTTTACCCGAGAAACTATTTCTATAGATATTTCCGTATGCTTTAATGACAATTCGTCAAGTGTCGTAGACAATTGATTTACTATGATCTTAAGAGCGCCTTGATTTCCTTTTAACTGTTTTACATCCGAATTTAAGTCTCTGACCGCGTCCTCATGTTCGCGTCTGAGATTTATTATTTCTTGAGCCATTTGTGTTTGATTTTGAGAAATTTGCCCTATCTTACGAGACATTTTGCCTACTTGTGCCGACACTGATTCCTGACTTTCATGTATGTCATCTACTCATATCGACACGGCTTCCTGATTTTTATGAATGTCATCTACTCGTATCGACATGGCTTCCTGATTTTTTTATGAATGTCATCTATTCGTATTGACACGGCTTCCTGACTTTTATGTATGTCATCTACTCGTATCGACACGGCTTCCTGTTTTTTATTCATCTCACCTACTTGAAAAACTATAGCGGAGATGGTACTCGTCATGATTCGTAATTGCTTTTGTATACTGGGAAGATTTTCAGCAACTTCTAATTTCTCAGTCTCACTAGTCTCCAATTGTGCTTCGCCTACTTCCTTTAAATCCATGATTACACATGTCAATTTCAAATCTTAGGCTAGTCGTCACACGAAATACGGATAAATATTCAGGGACGCATGTCCTTCATGCTTACGCGGTGGCCTGTTTTGATTACACTTATCTACAGCACTATCCACTACGCTACATACCGTAGGAAAGGAAAATTGTTTACTAAGTATCAGTTGGAAACTATTCACTACACTGGGGTGTTCTACAGGTAGATAAACCACTAGGACAAAATAAAGTATGTTGCTCACCAAATACCTCATTTAACCAGCTGAACCGTCGATTTTGAAGAATCCATTTATAATTACAATTGCTCATACACTCGTTTACATGAAAAAGAAAACAGACATACATTAGCAAAATGCCAGTTTTTACCAGAAAAAGAGAGATATACATATAACTCCTATTTTGATGAATAAATTGTGAACTTACTTTAGAAACAGGCTTAAGCGAAATCCCTCCGGTGCCTCCAGTGTGACATATTTGTTTTCTATATATCTAAATTTTTGGCACCAACAGTGTCACGTCTTTCAGTGTCACACAAATTTTTATTTTTAAAGGGGATCACTTAAGACTATTTCCATGGGTTCACCCCTCAAATTTCTCAATCATATCACAAAATTGTTGTCTGATGTAGTCCAAACTGAAAAATAAATATCTTTTAAAGCACAGTTTCGTATATAATTTATATTCAAAACCTTACACCTGTGTCACAGAACAAATCCTACACCGAGAATACTTTACGCAAATTTAAGGGAAGAAATGCTTCCGATAATTATTACAGTATTTAAAGAACATCAACATATGAACAGGCTGAAATGAACAAACAGTAAATGAGACTATGTTAATCAAATCAACTGTAAAAAGCTAAGGAGCGTATTATTAGCAAAATGAGAAATATGAAAAAGTGAAATGCCAAAATGAGCACTTCTCTATTGGGAGTAAATCAAAACTATCAGACTGGCTGAAAGAGAGCACAATAACATGAGCCATAAACGAATAAGAGCTAAGCAATTAAGAGAATAGGCAAAAATGATATGCCAACAAAATGAGAGCTGGCCGAACTCCGTTGGCACTTATATACGGTTGCGCTCGTGGCAGCACCTCGCGGCCCGTACGCAATACGCTCGCCTGCGATCGCAATGCACTCTTAGCACTTGTGGCGGTGTCTAGCGGCCCGTAGGCAAGTTGTGCGATTGCTGCCGCAGGTCGACCCTTAATCTATGATGTTACAACCCTCAACCTTGCATTTGGTACTACTCAGTCCTCACTCAGGTTTGTTTTTCTGGTAGTGTTAGTTATATGTTAACAGTGATACAGGGAAGTATGGATAGATTTTCTGATGAAGAGTTGGCTGATATACACCTATTATCCACACAGTCCAAGTTGTTGCTCATTTCAGTGGCTGATGGGAAAGAACATAAAGACATTTCCCATTTACAGTTGTTCCCACCAGCCATTGTGCCAAGTTTTGCCTCGTATCGCATGAATAGTAGTGTATTGCTTCACTAAACGCCATGGAAGAATGACACAATGATACTATGCTGAACTGTTCCTGCAGCATCAGCAGTCATATTACAGTACTTTTCCGACTGAGGTTTGCTGTATTGCTCAGTGTTTTATATTGTATATTTTAGTGATTCCATGTTACAGGCAGTTTTACCATTGTGAAGTACTGTCAGAGAAACAAAGGAAATTGGACTAACAGACTAAATACATAATAATGTCATTATTACTCTGTAATGAGTTACAGGATATGTTATATCATATTACTCAGAAAATATTTCATTGTTTTCATTATTTTTTTCTTCCTCTGTTGACACTCAGTTTGTTCCATCAGGTATTCTTATTTGACTGTCTAATCATTGCATCTGGCTTCTCACTCACCTGCAGTGCTATATCACGGTCCTCATATTTTGAAGTCTTATTTGTCAGCTTTTCATCTTTGATTTCTCTTATATTATCTTCTGCTGTATCAGCTTTGTCTCAGTGTGCTGGTTGACTATCCCATCTGTGAAACTTCTCCTTTGTATCACAATAAATGAGTGAATATATGAAAGTGAAATTAATTCCTGAATAATTCAGTTTCATTTCCCAAATGAAAGAATTTTTGTTTCTGAAAGTTTACGTGTGTCACACTTTCTGGTTTTGTCGATGTCTTCTGTTATCTTATTATTTATTTTTTCATTCAAGGATCATCTTACAATGATACAGGATTTTTCACTGAAATATAAGGAAAATAAATATATGCACTTGCAACATACAAGTAGGCTTATATGAGGATAGGACAGCTTTTCAGATGTGATGTTGATAAGAAACCATCCAGGCATTTCCCTGAAATGATTTAGGAATACCTATATCAGGATGGCCAGACACAGCTAACTCTATCCTCCCAAAGTCAGTGTCTTAACAACTGCAGTGCCTCATTAGGCTGTCCCAATGTGCAATGTTCTTTGATGTACACACAGTTAGCTCCATGTAACTTAGGTAACTTGTAATGTGTAACATAGTTTGCTCTTCATTGCAACAAACACTAAGGACACTTAATGGTGTTTCTGAACCATTAATGATGCTATGTCTATTGCTCTAACTCCAGACTGCTTGGGAAACTTGACTCTAGGCCCTTAAACATCCAGCTATGCTCCATGCATGTCTTTGTCCACTTGAAAATCTGAGTCATCATCCCTAATGGTGAGTGAGATATTGACCTCAGGGTAGTGACAAGATATTGCTCTATTCTTACCCTTGCACCCTCCAGCTGTTCTGTTGACTACACTGCAAAGGAATTCAGTGTTTCTACATATATGATAAAGCAAGCTAGGAAAATAAAAGCAACCCAAGGAGTGCTTCCACGACTTCAGCAGGCTCAGGGTAAGCAATTGAGTTCAGAAATAAAGGTGCTAGTTTTGGAGCTTTATGAAAATAATGACTACAGCCGAATAATGCCTGAAAAAAAAGACTATGTAATGGTGAAAATGGGAAATGTACGTGTACAGATGCAAAAAAGACGGTTGCTGTGCAACATATCAGAACTATATGTAGAATTCAAGGAAAAGTATCCCAATACCAAAGTAGGTTTATCATCTTTTTTTCAATCTTCAGCCAAAATGGGTTGTGCCTGTAAGTGCAAGGGGCACACACAATGTTTGTGTATGTGAGACCCATCAAAATGCTAAGCTGATGTTTGCTGCTATAAAGGATTCTGGTCTGGATTACAAAGATGCAATGAAGCTATTAGTGCGTGACATCAGTTCCTACCAGTGCATGATACACAGGTGTGAAAAGTGTCCTGGTAAGGCAAATCTTGCAAAACACATGAATAACAAACTGTATGGTGAACTCCTTATGGATGACGATGAACTTGTTTCTTATAAGCAATGGACACACATGGATCGCACAAGTCTTGAAACAAAGCAAAGTACAGTGGAAGATTTTGTTGAAATTGTCAAAAAATGGACAAACTGACCACACACAGCTTCACAGTAACAGCACAATCGGCTTATCTCCAGTTTTGTAAGGATAACTTGAAACAAGATGAAATTATAGTACTACTAGACTTCTCTGAAAATTATGCATTTATAGTTCAAGATGCCATCCAAGGATATCATTGGGACAACAGTCAAGCAACTCTCCAGCCATTTGTGTTTTACTACTGAGGTGAATCAGGTGATGTGTCTGTCGTGAACCTGTGCGTTTTTAGTGACTGTCATGGTGTATATGAAAAACAAGGTGCCTCACATACATTTTGCAAAATACTTCAGGGATGGGGCAGCTAGTCAGTACAAAAACTGTAAAAATCTCAAAAATTTATGCATGCATTACTATGATTTTCAGATTCACACAGAATGGAATTTTTTCACAACAAGTCATGGTAAAAATGTATGTGATGGTATTGGTGCTACCATTAAGCGCATGGCATCACAAGCTAGTCTGCAGCACCCTACAGAAGGTCACATTCTAACACCTCTTCAATTATTTACCTGGGTACAGAAAAATATCTCTGGCATACAATCATTCTATGTTTCGAAAGATGAGGTGAAATCAGTCAAAGAGTTGTTAAAAAGTAGACTAGAACACATTAAAACTGTTGCAGGCACAAGGAGCCATCATCACTTCTCTCCAGCGGACTCTGACAATGTGCTGATGAGCAGACTGTCCAGTTATAACTATAGGTTCATGCACAACATGTGTCTGTTATTGCTGTTTATGATGACAAATGGTACTTAGGATGTGTTGCAGAGTACTGTGAAGCAGAAGGTGATGTATTTGTGAACTTCATGGCACCAGCAGGACCAGCAAGATCATTTCATTGGCCACGTTTGACAGACAGGTATTGGATTCCTCTTGAACATATTCTTATGACAGTTCCAATTCCTACCACAGTGTCAGGAAGACAGTACAATTTGCTACTCAATGTACAGAGTACAGTAGCTAAAGTGTGGGAGAACTTCTGTTTGAAGCACAATCGACTGGTTTATAACAGTTAAGGTGCAGTAAACATTAATGATAGGTTGTGTTAATCTGTCTATATGTTGTTGCATAGTGATTAAACAGTTGTGGGAGAGGATAAGAAGAGGCAGAACAGTTTATGATATGTTTTTACAAAATTGTGTTGTGGAACAATGGCCACATCACCAAATACATCTGACAACTTCCATTGTACACAAATGTCTTGCAATAACATGCTGAAATTTTGAGATATATATCATTATGGTCTACTTACGCAGTGTGTGAAATTTGGCTTGGATACCACTTGTCCCTTTTGTGATACCACACTGCGAAAATCCATGTTTTTCACGTAATTTTTCAAATTTTTGTATTTTTGTGTACATGTAACTCAGTTTTTGTGACTGATATGGGCATGTTGAGTTCTGTGTGTGTTTAGGCCACATTAAGCTTACCACAAAAAATTTTATATCCTTTTTGAGTTAATTATATTTGGCATAGAGGGCACCTACAATATGTACCTTTTAACCTATTACATTTTTTTAATCACATTTTGGAATTTTTTATTTTCCCTCAGGAATATGTTGTTGGTGTTTTGATTCATGGAGTGTGTTCTCTAAATGGATGTTACTGGGTTGTAAAAAATTCACTGGAATGTATGGAATAGTTCCAAAGTTATTAAGACCTGAAGTTGGGTCTGAAGATAGATTGCCAGATGCAGGTTGCAATTTCCAGGTCACGCCACCTTCTTTCACAAGACATAATTCTGGAACTAATTGGCAGGGGAAACTAGTACTTTGTACACGAGTGTTCCACACATGGTAGAATTAGTGTACTGAATTCCAGTCAAATCTGAGACTATGAGCTGGAGACCCTGGTCGAACTGACATGGAATGAACCTAATATCATGTGCTATAGATCTTGGCACATGATTTTCTTGCACAAGTTGTTCTTTTTTATTCTTTGTGTGGTCCAAGAAGTTTTGCTGGATTTAAAAAGAAAATCTTATGTTACACTAAATTGCTACATAACAGTACAACATTGCAGTGAGTGGCAGAATGAAACGCAGTGCTCGTGTTTGCATGAACCATGGATATAAATTTCATCTAAGAAGACAAACTAATTTTGAAAATACAGGAGTGATTGGATTAGTAAGAGAATATGGAAGAAAACAAACCTTGTTTGTGTTGTTTTTTTTTTGTGTATCTACATCATTTCTTACCATTCTACATTTGCCGGGGTAATTAGTGAATATGAAGCTCATAGGGGCCCAGTCCGAGGATTCTAAAAACCAACCACTTACAGGAAAGATTCAGTATACTGTTGCAGTGAAGCAGATGCTGCAAAATGTGTGTCCCATTTTTATTTACATTTTTAAAAGTAAGACATGCAGTAATAATAATGCAGTGAAGGCCTTCACAGCCTGTATTGTGTTCTGTTAAAACTTCTAGGCTGAGAGGCTATGGTTATATTTGTAAAATATTAAAATTTGGCTTGATCGTGTAAAATTTATAATAATACCACAAAATGCACCACCTATTTAGAGAGCATCTGCTCATTCACAGGTATAATATAAAAGAATCTCTAAAGAGGTTAACACTTACCATTCTAAAAATATTGCAACACCATCAGACTGGACAGTGTCTCACTTACTTTACATTTAGTCCTCTTTTATATTCTGCTGGCACTGTTGAACCTATGCACTTGTTCCCTTCTGCAAATCATCCTCTTCCATCAGCTGGCATAAGCACCTAGTACGGTGTGTTCTATTGCATGTTTGCCTGAAAACATTGATTGGTGTCCTGATGCACCCATGGTGCAAGTCAGCAGTGCATTGTGCTATTTGTTGCTATTTTATCAGTAAAGTAAAAACATATTAGCAATATTCATGTGCATTTTCCATGATCATTGGGTTGTGGCATATTGATTCTGTCAGCAGTTGGTGATGAACTCCCAGTTTAGGTAATGGTCATCTTTATCTGTTCCTGTACTTTCTGCTTTTTATGTCATCCTGAAATGTTAGGGAATTTTATTGTACACCCTTGCAAAGCTTCTAAAGAAAATACTGGAATCAGTCACAACTTTAAAATATTCTTATCCTTGTTTTCCAGTTCTTCAACTATTTCCAGTTTTTTCCCTTTTAATAGTGTATGTAATATTTCAAGATCTTGATCCAGTTCAGTTAGTAAATGTGCAGTACCAGGAACATGAGTAGTTATCATAGTAATTAGGTATTTCCCCCAAAAGTAGCTAACATTCTGAAGCTGTTTACTATCAGAGCTGCCTTTAAAATGGATAACTTGTTGAATTCAGAGTGGATCACAATCTGAAAAATAATTCCAGTAAGTTCAACAGTTTGAGTGCGTGTAACATAAAGTGCACATTGTGTGATGCTAAATATACAGGACAGACTGGGATACATTTTGAACAATTTTGAAAGATCAGCAGTAGCCATCCATGTTGTTGATACTGGACATCCATTTGGCTGTAGTGCTTGTTTCACCTCTTGTTGGAATAATCATATTTCTTCAAAGCTGGCTGTAAGCAAACTCTCAGGTTTGTATTCCTCAAATCCCTCAACATGCAAAGTAACCTTACATCCCCAGAAAAAACTGCAGTCCACCACCTAAAAACTGAGCCTGACCTTATAATTCTACCTGCTGACAAAGGCTCCACAGCTGTTGTTTTGAACTGCAACCTGGCAAAAGAACTTAGCCAGCTGTCAGATTCATCCACTTATAAACCCGGTCACTGTTATCCTGTTCCAGAAATCCAGCAGGATCTCTAGTCGCTCCTCAAATCCTTAGGCCCATCCCAGAACCTTTCCCTGAAGTCCATCTTTCTCCTCACCCCTACCACTCCCCACACTCCTACATTCTACATGCTTCCTAAAGTCCATAAGCCCAATCACCCCGGATGCCCCATTGTGTCCTTCCTAAACACCCAGAATCCCAAACCTCTCACCTGGTTCAGATTCATCGATGACATTTTTGTAATCTGAATCGAGGGTGAGGACACCCTATCCATATTCCTCCAGAACCTCAACATCTCTGCCACTCGCTTCACCTGGTCCTATTCAACCCAACAAACCGCCTTCCTTGATGTTGACCTCTACCTTAAAGATAGTTACATCCTGTCCATATCAAACTTACCTCTGTCCATATCAAACTTACCAACTACCAGCAATACCTCCACTTCAACAGCTGCTACCCCTTCCATACCAAGAGAGTCCCTTCCATACAGTCTAGCCACCTTTGGTTGTCTCATCTGCAGTGACAGGCAGTGTCTCTCGAAATATACCAAGGGTCTCACTGAGGCCTTTACGGACTGTAATTACCCTCCCGACCTTGTACAAAAACAGATTTCCTGTGCCTTATCTTTCCAGTCACCCACCACCTTCCAAAGTCACACTGTCCGGCCACAGAGCAGCATTCCCCTTGTGACTCAGTACCGCCCAGGATTGGAGCAACTGAATTACATTCTCGTCGGGGTTCTGACTACCTCTCGTTGTGCCCTCAAATGAGAAATGTCCTACCCACTAACCGTCCCACTCCTGCCACAGTGGTATTCTGCTACCCACTGAACTTTCACAACATCCTTGTCCATCCCTACACAACCCCTGCTCCCAACCCCTTGCCGCATGGCTCATATCCCTGTAATAGACCTAGATGCAAGACCAGTCCAATACATCATCCCACCACCACGTACTCGAGCTTGGTCACAAACATCACCTATCCCATCAAAGGCAGGGCTACCTGTGAAACAAGTCATCTAATCTATAAGCTAAGCCGCAACCACTGTGCTGTATTCTACATGGGCATGACAACCAACAACCTATCTGTCCCCATGTATGGCCACCAACAAACTGTGGCCAAGAAACAATTTGACCACCCTGTTGCTGTGTATGCTGCCCAATACGACACTCTTGCTGTCAATGACTGCTTCACAACCTGGATCCTCCCCACCAACACCGGCTTTTCTGAATTGTGCAGTTGTGAACTCTCTCTGCAATATATCCTACGTTCCCGTAACCCTCCTGGCATCAACCTTCCAGACACTGCCTGGCATACCATTGGAGCTGTGGCTATTGGGAGAAAGAATAACATGAAGAATAGGTTACCTGCAGACCATCATTATTTTAACTGTCTGTATTGGACAAGAATTGCAAATATGAGGAATTTATATGAACTGTGACAGTTCACAATGGTCTTTGTAATTTCTGCCTGTATATTCACTGCAATGACAGTTGATCCGAGGCAGTTGTGCTTGTCAGACAGCTCGAGAAGTTCAGGAGGAGTTTTATAGTGCAAGGCATAATTTGCAAGCTAAGTCAAGGAAGTAGTATTTTAAGATGATGAAGAAGGGCCATTTGCTGAGTAGCAGTCACAGAAGGGGAGTGTCAAACTGGTACAGAACTCTTAGGGGTGTTATTATCAGATAATTGGTAGTTTTAAGTCAAGTGCAGGGTTCAGCAATGTCACCCTTGATTTAGGCTCCTTAGGAAAGGAGCTTGGGAAAAAAGATCATGTAATAATAGTGGGAGATGCAGGCAACAGTTTGGACTGTAGCTATAATTATACAACTTAGGATAAAGTCAATCAAAAGAGGGTACGTATATGGCCAGTTGCCAAAATCATTGTCTGGCCAAAGCAGGATCCCTCCCATAACAGCTATTTCCAATGTGTTTCCTAAACCTTCCTTAGAATAAATTTGCCCAAAAGACATAGCTGCAGGATGAATTTAGTTTGAGCTAAAATAGTTTGTAGCAAAACAAAATGCTGTAGCTTGGCCAAAGTCATAGATATGAAAGAAAACAGATATATTGCCTTTCAGCAAGACATCAGCAGCCTCATTAATAGAAAGGATGTTCTTTCACCTTCATACAGGAAAATGGAAGGGCAGGTAGAATGTTACCAGATGTGTTGTGCTTATTAGAACATCACATGAAAATGATTGAAAGTGAATAGAGTCATCTTGATGAGTACAATTTAATATCACACTACTGCACAACCAGTAAGAAAAGGCTTGGCTCTATGTTCAAAAATGTAGTTCAGTCCCAATCCCTTCAGGTTAATGTGCATTGCACTGAATAGCTCTTAGTATGCTGTGTCACAACAGTGGAAGAGGAAACACATAAGTACGTGGTACTGACTGGTTGCAGGAAATATTGTAAGCATCATGAAACAGTTTGGTTATGCAGACTTAACTTAAGAAACATTGTTTGTGAATACTTAATTATTTGTCTGATAGTTCTCATCAAGGGCTCTGCATTATTTGTCATAGTAAAATTTCCTATGAGAATTGAAGGACATGGTGCAACATAAGTTGACAGTTATTTTAAGACTCGACAGCATGGAGAGATTTGGCTGTAAATCAACAGCCAGTGAATTATCTGATCATTACGGTCATATGTTAACTATGAAGTATGCTGACCAGTTAGGTCAGGCCTGGCCAAACAGTGCTCCAGAAGCACTAGTGCTCTGGCAGCTCTCTTCTCTAGTGCTCAAGCACACTAGAGAGTAGGCCTGAGGGGTGAGGAGGAATATGAACAAGAAGACTGCAGCCTGATGCTACTAGAGCAAAGCAGTCACCTTGTCAGATGCCAAGGAGTTTACTGACAATCACTGACACTGTTTCAGTAATTGAAACATTTTGTCATGAGGGGTTCCAAGACACTGCATGACTGAAGACAGACAGCAATTTAGGTGTCAGACCATTTTCGTTTTTGGCTGCTGGTGTACCTGCTTGCGTTAAATTTGATTTATGTTATGCATTATGAATACTATGGTGTCTGTGCACATTTCCAAAAAAGAAAAAGTGGAGAAGCCACATTGTTCAGTGCCAAATAGGAATTGTCTTACTATTTGTATCATTTGAAGGCCATGCGAAGTGTTTAACATGCAATTGCACTGTTATGAACTGGAAGAAGACTTACAGGAATGTCATTACAACACCTGCCCCAAAGACAATATGATAGACTTTTTTTCTGACAAACTACTGTGACTGCTGGCTCAATTGAAGGTGGCCGTTAGAGAAAAAATGATAAGTAAAGTAAAGATAAAATGTTTTGTGGTCAGCATCATCAATTATTTGAATTCATTAAGAGTTAATGCAAGAGGAGACTCATTTGCTAACAGATATGGGGGACCAGATTTTTGCTATGAAACCAAATTTAATCCTATGGAAAAATAACCTTCAGTTTCATTACAGGGGACATATCCTAGGACCCGGGGCAGTAATTTGTGAACCAGAAATGAATGACTACATTTCAGTAATTGAAATGTTTCATCATGAATCCACAAAGAGATTTCAAGACATTGTATGACTGAAGACTGATAACAATTTATTTTACCGTTCTTGCTTTTGGCCATTGATGTACCTCATTACATCCAACTTGAACTATTGGACATACAGTGTAGCACTCAGCTCAACCATTTGTTTGTCCAGTCCAGGAAGTTAGAAGACTTTTATAAAATGTTACCGCAAGAACAATATCCTCGGCTGCACAGACAAGTCACTAAGGCTATTTCAGTTTTTGGTTCAATGCGTGTGCTAACAGTTTTTTTGCCCCTGCTGTGAAATTAACTTAATGTTAATGCCTGTATGTAAAGCTCTTTGTAGTTCTGCTCAATGAATTAGCACTATCTAATGTAGTTATTCAATTAAAAATAAAAGTTATTGCTTCAGCAGAAAAATAAACACACATGATAAAATTCTGCTTATAAAAGTATGCTGCAATATTAGCTTCTTAGAAGTAGTCACCCTGTGTTGCAAACATGTCTTCCTAAGTTTCCTGTGTGTGCAGCCTTTAGCATATAGCCATCTCTCCCACACATCTTCTTGGAATAGTGCAGTGGTGGGAAAAGCCGGAGCACCAGTCTTAACCAGCCTTGAGTTAAGTACAGTTCAAAGATAAAAAATACTGCATTGTAGAGTCACAAACAATGATTCAATCATAGACATTGTAGATGGAAAACTCGAACTCTTCCTTAAACATATTCCTTGAGCACTTTGAGTGTCATTTTCCCTAAAATGAACAAGGATAAAATTAAACAGAAGCAAGGGAAAAGTACCTTGGCTTAGTATCGTGGGTTGGGAAGAAAGAGCTCTACCTAATTCACAGAACAAACTATCGTCAAAGTTGAAAGTCCATGACCATCAGTATTTTAAAATACTCCAGTTTTTTATTTAAAAAAGTGAAATATATGTACCATGTAAAATAAATAAAACATTCCAATAATAATTCAAAAGCAATTTAACAAGAACAAACAAAAATAATGATCCAAATGAAATGGAGCCCCCAGAAGATAGGTTTCAAATTCAATGCTTATTTCCCCATAGTGTGAACAAATATTGAATCCACTAATAAACAGCCAAATAAAGATGCTTTAGAATTACTTGTGCAGGCACTACATGTGCAGCTAATAGACATTATTTTCAAAAATACGGTCCTTAATGATACTACAGTCAGGTCACTACGTAAGGCACTAATTGTGCTGATTATAATGATGTTTGTAGCAGAGTATTAAAATCTTGTGCTAAATTGACAGGACTACCCTCACATTATATTTGTGATAAGTCAGTTATTGAGGACATGTTCTTGATAGACTTTAATATGCTGTAGTAACACCTGTAAAAATGGAGGTAAACCAGTATTTTCAAAAGCTTTTGAGAAGGTGACTTGTTATATAATACCGACTCATTTATATGAGTGGAACTTGTTAACTGTCTCTCTGCTTGGCTTTGCAAAGGATTTTCCTCAGAGAAAGCAGTACATGAAACTACCCGCAGAAAGGGGGAACATAACACGTGAGTTCCACAAAGGTGGGTACTGAGCCCTAACCTACATAAATGATCTTCAAATGACTCTAAAAGAAGGTTCATAAGCTGTATGATTTGCTGATGGCCAAGTTTGCTAATCAAGGGTTTGAACTCAGCTTTACCAGACATAATCAAACAGTGGAAACGGCATGATGAAATATCAATAATATTAGGACAAGGATAGATTGCTACTCACCATAAAGATGACATAGTGAGTTGCACACTGGCAAAATGAAAAGACTGTTACACATTTAGCTTTTGACCAAAGCATTCTTCAGAAAGGAAAACATACATACATTAACACAAGCAAGCACACCACACACACACACACAATTGCTATCTCTGGCAGCCTGAACCAGAATGCAACTGTTATGTGAATGATAGTAGCAATCTGGAGTTGGGTGGGGAAATAAGAGCACAGTCTGGCAGTGTGTGGTGGAGAATGTGGTGATAGGTTACTATAGGTTGAGGCAGGGATAATTTCGGGAGTGGAGAATGTGTTGTAAGGACAACGCCCATCTGGGCTGGTGGTGGAGGGGAGGATCCAGATGGCCTGGGTTGTATAGCAGCTACTAAAATCAAGCATATTATGTTAAGCTGCATGTTGTGCCCTAGGGTGGTCTATCAGACTCATGACCACAATTTGGCAGTGACCATTCATTGTGATGAACAGCTGGTTGGTAGTCATACCACTATAAAAAGCTGTGCAGTAATAGCAGCAAAGCTGATGTAGGACATGGCTGCTTTCACAGGTGGCCCAGCCTCTGATGTGGTTGTATAAGATTGTGACAAGACTGGAATAGGAAGTGCTGTGTGAATGAACTGGGCGGGTCTTTCACCTGGGTCTTCCACAGGAATATGTTTCCCGTGCCAAGGAGTTGGGATTGGGAGTGGCGTAGGGATGGACTGGGATGTTGTGGAAAGGATCTTGCATAAGATATCCCTCATTTCAGAGCATGATGATAGATAATCAAAGCCCTGATGAAGTCCTGCTGCCATCATTTACCAGATGTAGGTCAGATAATAGTCGAACAGACTTACTGCTGGTTTGTGGCAAACAGTCTAAGTCTTAATCACACAGAAACTTGTTTTATGCAATCTGAAACAAGCAAAAAGGCTGATTAGCACCACAGTACATATTAATGCCCGTACACTAGAAAAAAACATTGCATATATTTTCTCAGGCTCCAGCTATATAATGAGTTAAATGTGGCCAATACACAGAAAAACTAGCCAAGAATCTGAATTCAGTACATTTTGCCCTGAAAATCATTTCCCTTGTTGACACAAAGACAAGTCTGTTAGCTTATCTAGCATATTTTTGCTCTTTGTAGTGTTCTAAGGCAGAGCACATAAAGTAAATAAAATATTAATTCAGCAAATAAAATATTAATTCAGCAAAAGGGAACAGTAAAAATTTTGCATAAAGAAGATAAGTGCACAGCTTCCAGATGCCTCTTTCATGGTCTTGGAATTCATATACACACTTCCCTGTAAATTTTGTCCTTGATGGTTCTTGTTGCTGACAGTAAAAATCAATTTCAGCTGAACAGTTATCTATACATTCACAGTATAATACACAAAAATAATTTTCATGTGGACTTTGTCTTCTTGTGTAAGGATCAGAGTGGAGTTATGTACTCTGGTGCAAAGGTATTCAGTATGCTCTCAGCTAACAAAGAGCAAGATACTTGGAATCCCAGTTAGTTCAAAAGAAAATTTCAAACATTCTTCATTAGCCACTCTGTCTACAAATTATGTGAATACCTAGAATGAAAAATGGAAAAGTTCTGTTATGTGCATGGCAAGTAAGCAGTTTGACTACAATGCTTATCATTTAACACTCTCACAAAATTTTTGGTTATTGGTTATACGAGTTTCAACTTTTTAGTCGTTTTCCATTATTAGGGGTTTTCTTGTAGGAGCCTTGAGGAGTTGCTCATGCCTATCACATTCTGATGCAGCCATTGGCCAAGGAGCTTCATGAGCTATTGAAAATGACAAAAAAACTGAAACTGATACAACCAATAAGCTTGACTGTTAACCTTTCTAGTCAGATTTAGTAAGATCACACAGGGTGGTTATGTTAGTGATTAAACTTTTGTGACTTGAGAGGCCCCCATGAAAAGTGAGTAATCATAGGACACTGAAGCTTTGTGGAAGCATTTTTAAGGACATGTGGAAGAGAAATAATGAATAAACCACTGAAAGAAACACATTTTATTTCCTCATGAGAGGATATCGTTCGTTAATTGCGTATCATGTTTACGTCCCAGGTTACAAACACTGCTGAATGTGAGGACCATCTGTACACACAACAGCCTGGAACCCCACTAGAAGAGATAGCATTTCACAATTATTCACAGCACGTTTTGAATGGTGGACCGTGGAATGTTCAGTTGTCATAACATTGCTCATGCACTGCTTGTAGATCACGTATTGCATCCAGCATTCTCAGTCATAACAGAAGGAATTTTTTCAGCAATTTGTGGTGCAATTGGCTGTTTTAATCTCCTGGAAGCAGTCCCTAAGTCACCAGTTAATTTGAACTTTAGAACCATGTTCTTCAATCGTGGTGGGGAAGGAGAACCTGTCTGTATTCTTTTAATGATGTGATACTAGTGATGAGCAGCAGCATTGTTGGTGCTGTTTTGATAAAACAGCTTTACGATAAAACCCGACACGTCTTGTCCAGATCCATGTTGACTGTCTGCAACTGTAACGCACAGTGATGCTTGTATTTCAGTCCTGCATCGCTGCGCCAGTATCGGTTCCTAATGGCAAGTGATGATACTAACAACACAAATCTTGCAGTGCACGGTCTGAACATCATTCCTATAAAGTTGGGTACCCATATGGTAAATAGTTACCTATCTATGTAGCTCGAGTGGTGAGAGTGTAATTATAAACACCCTGTATTTATAGATGTAGGTAACCATTTTCTCTGAAAGGTACCGATGCAATCAAGTAAATATTAAGCAACCAATAGGAGATAAACATCAGCTATTTAATATAACTGAGGAGGTAGCAACTTTCTTTTCTTCTTTGTCTTCTTCTACATCTACATCTACATGATTACTCTGCAATTCACATTTAAGTGCGTGGCAGAGGGTTCATCGAACCAAAATCATACTATCTCTCTACCATTCCACTCCCGAACAGCGTGCGGGAAAAACGAACACCTAAACCTTTCTCTTCAAGCTCTGACTTCTCTTATTTTATTGTGATGATCATTCCTACCTATGTAGGTTTAGCTCAACAAAATATTTTCATATTCAGAAGAGAAAGTTGGTGACTGAAATTTCGTAGATCTCGCCGCAACGAAAAACGTCTTTGCTTTAATGACTTCCATCCCAACTCGCGTATCATATCTGCCACACTCTCTCCCCTATTACATGATAATACAAAACGAGCTGCCCTTTTTTGCACCCTTTCGATGTCCTCCATCAATCCCACCTGGTAAGGATCCCACACCGCGCAGCAATATTCTAACAGAGGACGAACGAGTGTAGTGTAAGCTGTCTCTTTAGTGGACTTGTTGCATCTTCTAAGTGTCTTGCCAATGAAACACAACCTTTGGCTCGCCTTCCCCACAATATTATCTATGTGGTCTTTCCAACTGAAGTTGTTCGTAATTTTAACACCCAGGTAATTGAATTGACAGCCTTGAGAATTGTACTATTTATCGAGTAATCGAATTCCAATGGATTTCTTTTGGAACTCATGTGGATTACCTCACACTTTTCGTTATTTAGTGTCAGCTGCCACCTGCCACACCATACAGCAATCTTTTCTAAATAGCTTTGCCACTGATACTGGTCTTCGGATGACCTTACTAGACGGTAAATTACAGCATCATCTGCGAACAACCTAAGAGAACTGCTCAGATTGTCACCCAGGTCATTTATATAGATCAGGAACAGCAGAGGTCCCAGGATGCTTCCCTGGGGAACACCTGATATCACTTCAATTTTACTCGATGATTTGCCGTCTATTACTACGAACTGCGACCTTCCTGACAGGAAATCACAAATCCAGTCGCACAACTGAGACGATACCCCATAGGCCCGCAGCTTGATTAGAAGTCTTCTTCTTCTCTCCAAAGTATCAGCTTTCCTCTAATTCTCTTTGGTTTCTTTTAACTGGCTTAAGCATGAATGGCAACTGAGACGATACCCCATAGGCCCGCAGCTTGATTAGAAGTCTTCTTCTTCTCTCCAAAGCATCAGCTTTCCTCTAATTCTCTTTGGTTTCTTTTAACTGGCTTAAGCATGAATGGGTAGCTTCGAGAGATGGAACAGTGAAGCCGGCAGAGGATCAGATAGGTAAAAGCACAAGGCCTAGTTGAAATCCATGGAAAACACAAGAGATATTGAATTTAATTGATGAAAATAAAAATGTAGCAAATGAAGCTGGCAAAAGGGAATACAAATGTCTAAAAAATGAGGTTGATATGAAGTGCAAAATCACTGAGCAGGAATGGCTAGAAGACGTGTAACAATTTAGAAGCATATATCACTAAGAGAAAATTAAAAGAAGCTTTTGGAGGAAAGAGAAGCAGCTGTACGAATGTCAAGAGCTAAAATGAAAAACTAGTCCTAAGCAAAGAAAGAAAAGCTGACTGGTGGAAGGAGTATGTAAAGGGCCTGTTTGAGGATGATGAACTTGAAGGCAGTATTACAGAACTGGAAGTGGACGTAGGTGAAGATGAGATGGGGGATATGATACTGTGAGAAGAATTGGACAGAGCACTGGAGCTTCTAAGCTGAAACAAGGCCCCTGGAGTAGATGACATTCTGCCAACTACTGATAGCTTTGGGAGATGACAAAACTGTTCCATCTGGTGTGCAATATGTATGAGACAAACAAAATACCCTCAGACCTTAAGAGGAATATAATAATTATAATTCCAAAGAAAGCATATGCTGACAGTTGTGAATATTATTGAACTATCAGTTTAATTAGTCATGGTTGCAAAAAGCTGACACAAATCCTTTACAGAAAATTAGAAAAACTGGTAGAAGCTGACCTTGGGGAAGGTCAGTTTGCACTTCGGAGAAATGAAGCAGCACACAAGGAAACTGACCCAACGGCTTATCTCAGAACAGAGGTTAAGGAAAGGCAAACCTATGTTTAAGACATTTGTAGACTTAGAGAAAACTTTTGACAATGTTGAGTGGAATACTCTCTTTGTTATTCTGAAGGCAGTACGAGTACAATAGAGGGAGTAAAAGGCTATCTACAGCTTGTACAGAAACAAGAAGATGGCATAAACAGGGGGGGGGGGGGGGGGGGCAGAGGCAAAGAAAAAAGTAGTTAAGAAAAAAAGTTAAGGTGAAAGAAACTGAAACTTTGAGGTTTGCCGATGACGCTGCAATTCTGTCATCAATGGTAGAAAAGGACGTGGAAGAGCATTTGAATGGAATGGACAATGTCTTAAAAGGAGGATATAAGATGAACATAAATAAGCAAAATAAAGATAATGGAATGTAGTAGAATTAAAACAGGTGATTAGATTAGGAGACAATACACGTAAAATGAATACAATTTTTCTGGTTTTGTGACCACATTGTCAATATGTAAAACTACCGACGTTTCAGTCACTGTTGTAAATGACCTTCTTCAGGGTGTTTTTGTTTACTGTAAAGAAAAACACTCTGAAGAGGTAACTTGCAACAGTGACCAAAATGTTGGTAGTTTTACGTATTAATAATGAGGTCACAAACCCAGAAAAATTTAATTTATTGTGACAATGGCCATGGAAGCCTAAGTTGATATTTTAGACACTTAGAAGTTTTAGATGAGTTTTGTTATTTGTGCAGCAAAATAACTGATGATGGCTGAAGTAGAGAGAATATTAAATTTACACTGGCAGTGGCAAGAAAAGTGTTTTTGAAAAAGTGAAATTTGTTAACATCGAATGTAGATCTAACTGTTAGGAAGTCTTTTCTGAATGTACTTACATGGCATGTAGCCATGTGTGGAAGTGAAACAGTTTAGACAAGAAGAGAATAGAAGCTTTTGAACTGTGGTACTACAGAAGAATGTAAGTAATGAGGAAGCACTGAGTGGAATTGGGGAGAGAAGAAATAAGTAGCACAACTTGGCTAGAAAAAGGGATTGGTTGGTAGGACACATTCTGAGACATCAAGGACTCATCAGTTTAGTATCGGAAGGAAGTGTGTGTGTGTTCGGGGGGGGGGGGGGGGGACATAGAGGGAGACCAAGAGATGAAGATGAATACAGTAAGCAGATTCTGAGGGATGTAGGTTGCACTAGTTATTCAGAGATGAAGAACTGCACAAGATAGAGTAGAATGGAGAGCTGCATCAAACCAGTCTTGAAACTGAAGACCACAACAAGTATGAATAGCATTAAGTAGTATAGTGATCATTTATTGCTAATACAAACCAAATTTCTAAGAGTTATGTGTCTTTTTTTAATTAGCATTAGTAATCTTTCATAAGTGGTTGGCTTAACATAAGGGTAAGATGGAGAGGTGTATTTGGATAGGTAAGTATTGGAGGTGCAGCATAGCAGCAGCGGAAAGATTTAGAGTGCAGTTGGTAACAACAACGAAATGGAGGCAGCAGAATGTGGTGATAGGGTAGTTTTAGGGTAGGAAAGGAAGTCTAAGGTATTAGAAATCAGCTATGGAAATGAGGAATGAATGGCTTAGGATCATGACTGGTGGAAGTTTGGGCCAGAGGAACTGCTGGATGAGAGTGATGTGCTGGAGGAACAGTCCCCACTTGTGCCGTTGAGAGGAGCTTATGATGATGATGATAGTAGGTTGGGAGAAACAAAATGGTATGGGTACTGAAGGAGCTGTTGATGTCATCATTGTTCTGGTATGCAGTACATTTTCAAATCAAAAGATCAAGTTTCTGCTTCTATACTTCCAAGCCATTATTCATATTGGTCAGGTAACAGATAACTATGCATTGGCAGTTCATGCTGGTAGGTGGTTAATTAGTTGTCATATCCATATAGAATGCTGCATAGTAGTTGCAGCACAGCTGTTACATGTGCTGGCTGCTTCCACAGGTGGGACACCAATATCTGTCACTGTACTGCAGTAGGAGGTAGTGGGTGGGTGTGTCAAAAAGTTCTTGTTCCTAGGTTAGATTGTGTGGAAGAATGTCATTATGATGAACTTGAACACTGTACAGATTGAGTCGACAGTGGAATACCACTTTTAGGTGGGAGGGGGACAAAGGGAGGCAAGTTGGTAGGGTTTCCCTCATCTTGGGATGTGATGTGGTTGAATATTTTCAAGATCTGAGTAATAAGTGGAATACTTGTCACTGACATGTGTGTAGTTCACTGAGTTTGTTAGAATCCCTTTCCAAAAACATTCCTAGTTTACCAAACATGGCTTTTGTTTGAAGGCAGTAGACATTGTTCATTCAGAGCTTAAAATAGAAAACAAGTAATAAAATTATTACAACAATGAATGATATACATTTATTTATTTTATTTATTTATTGTTCCGTGGGACCAAATTAAGGGGAAGTCTCCATGGTCATGGAACAAGTCAATACATGAAATAATAACACAATAGTAAAAACAGATAAAATGAAATATAAGAAATATATTCAGGCGACAAGTCGTAAGTTTAAGTAAAGAAAATCAACAAAGTAGCACTGGAATTTGCTTAATTTTTCAGCTCTTCCAGGAGCTCTTCGACAGACATTACGTTAGGATGTGTGTATGAAGACTAGGAGAAGGTAGTATGTTACTGGGATATGCCAGTTGTGAGCTAGGTTTCAAAGTGGTTAATTTTTTGGCAGAATCATGGTTTAAGAATCTGTAGTTGACAGGACATGAGTAAAAGGATGATTAAATCCCCTTAAGTTGAAAAATACAATGTTGTAAGTAGCACACAGTATAGGTTTTTGTGTGTATTATATAAGAATTAAAAACTTTTCAAATTCTGCAAAATACAAGTTAAAATTTTCCAGGAACTATTAGATACGTTCACTAGAAAAATTTTTAATTATTGCTTTCAATTTCCATAATTAATTACATTTCTTGTAGTACCGTTATTCAAGCTATCTTTTTCTTTTGCAGGCAAAATGATGTTGCTGGTATTGATGTGAACATGGGCTGTCCAAAGGAATTCTCAGTGAAAGGTGGCATGGGTGCAGCTCTTCTGTCAGAACCACAGAAGGCCTTTGACATTCTGTCAACACTTGTGAAGAGTGTAAATATTCCGGTGACATGCAAAATACGTATTCTACCTGATCTGGATGACACGTTGAAGCTTTGTGAAACTCTAGCATCTAGTGGGATAACAGCAATTGCAGTGCATGGTCGTACAAGAGATGAAAGGCCACAGCATTCCAATCATAATGACTTCCTGAAGGCAATTGCAGAACACTTAAATATACCTGTTATTGCCAAGTATGTATCTTACACTGCTTGAAATTACATAAGGGGCTGGAGAAAAACCCTCACATCACAGATGATTTACTAAACAACATTTTAATCATTATTATAGGTAAAGACAGTGTTTTCTACAAAATATAATGGGCATTCAAATGAAACCAGGTCACTAGTGTAAAGTAACTTTAACAATTTTGTTAACTCAAAAATGTAGTTATACACAGTACACATACTCAAAAATAGTCACCAAAACTGTTGATTCATTTATCCCATTGCAGCAGTAGCTGGTCAATTCCATCCTTGAAGAATCTAGTAGACTGCTGTCAGATCCAGGCCTGAACCCAGTCACACACTTTGTCGTCAGTTGTGAATCGATGTCTGCAAATAGCTTGTTTTAGAGGTCTAAACACATGAAATTCACATGGTGAAAGGTCGGGACTGTACGGTGGATGGTCCAGCGTTTCCCACTGAAACTGCTGCAGTGTCGTCTTCACCGCATTGATTTTTCAAAAGTTCAAGTGTCGATGCATTATGGTGTGGGCAGTGTCCACGCTAATACCCAGTACATAATGGATCTTGTCCACAGCAATTCTGCGGTTGTCCAAGTCTAAAGCATTCACTTCCGCAACCATTTCCAGTGTGATGACACAATGAGCCTGTCCAGGATAAGCATTGTCTTCCAGTGACTTGCACCCTCAAGGAATCGTTTGCATCATTCCACAACACTTGAATGACTCAGACTGTACTCACCTTACACAGCCTTCATCTGTAGATACATTTCACAGCCTCCAACTCCCTCTGCCACCAAAAATCGAATCGCTCCTCATTGTTACTGCTTACTCGCCTGCACGTTCAGGAGCAGACGATAACGTGTGTGAACACCTTCTCTTCATCGTGAAACCATACTGGCGCTGTGCAACATCAAATAGTGCACAAGTGTCAGTCTCTCTGCCAATAGATGGTGCACCATGCCTGCATTTACATGGTGCCACCTTACGTGTAAGGCACAGGTAGATGCACTGACCAGGTTTCATTTGAATAAACCTCATACAATCAAAAATGACAAATTGTAAGAGGTGGAAGAGAGGAAAGTTTTGTTGAAAATGAGAAGTAAAAAAGAGTAGGAACAAACTATGTACATATCACCCTCCCCCACAAAAAAAAAAGAATTAATGAGAATATTCAGAATGTCAGAAGATGTTATTATAGACAGTTCCAACAGAAATGTCACACTTTTTGAAAGCAACTTAAAGACAGCTATTAACTGCTCAAAGTAAACAATTTCTCTCTTTTTTACATTACTGTTTGAGTAACAAATGTCTGCAATTTCAAAACAATATCCTTTAGTGTTTACTGTGTTCTTAATGTTCAAGTTTGGTGAATATGGTACGCATAAACATATTTTGGAAAAGAAATACGGTGGTAACTGCTCATAGTCAGTTCTTTGAGTTTATTGGCAGCAGTCACAGCCATACTCATCAGGAAAGAAACTACTGGTTGCTGTAACTAGCATGGTGTCTCCCTATTGCGGGTGTTGCAACAGTGTCCAGAAATTTACAGAGGTTGATGCAAATTATGTGCATCCTGGAAAGTCAGTCTAATTGCTGGTGGCTGATCTACTCTGGTGGAGTACCACGTAGGGCTCCATTAGGGCCACAAAGACAATAGTAAACTGATTGCAGTGCACAGAGAGGCATTTAAGCAGTGATTCTTCCTGTGCTCTGCATACAATTAGAATGAGAAGAAACCCTAACATGTGGTACAATGCTAAGTACCATCTCCATTGCATTTCACAGTTGTTTGCAGGGTGTAGAAATAAATGTCTCAACATGATGGGACTATGTGACTATAGATGCTGCCATTACTGTATCTCTGGAACAGTCACAAATCTTTCTTGTTTATTCCTTGGGTTCAAAGCTCTCCACATGAGTTACTAATTGTGCACTCCTTATGTTTACTAAAATTATTGTGTTGTATGTAATTGAGTCCCTGCTGAAATTTTAATGACTAGTTTGCAATAAGATGATGTATGGACCAAAATTCTCAAATTTTCACAATGAATTTCATCTCAGTTTTGTAGGAAATGTTTCACAATTGCTGAGGCCAACTTCCATTGTTTTATCTAACATTTGTGTTAAGTATAAAGCTCAGTGACAGTGCAAATAGTTTGTCCACAATACATATTGTCACTTTCACAGCGAATACCACACACTGCTGCCACTCTGAGGGGTATGTCGTCTTTAATAGGGTATCAAATTTCATGTATCTTTGATGGTGGCCAGAACATTTCTCTCAACACTTGTCTTTGTTATACATTGTGTTTTGAAATCCATTTCACTGCAATACATAAGTAATTCTGATGGATTGATACATTAAGTAATTCTGATGGATTGATACATTATAGTAAATTGTGAAGCATCCTTTTCGCATGTCTCAGAAAGCATGTATGATATTACTGTTAATTCTCCGAAATTGTCTTGTACAAGGTATATCACAAAAGAAATGAAACTGATGATCAAAATTTGTTATGTACTTCCAAAATACATTGTTGCCGATGATAATCTTCAAAGTGAAATCTATTTGAGCCCACACACAGTCTTTCTGTTCCTCAGAAAACTACTTCATGTTGTTTTCTCTGAGGTTGGGCAAGTTTCTCACTGCTGTCGTGTTCTTGTGGAGGCCAAAGACTTAGCTCTAGTAAATTACTCATCTACTGCTACTGAGTTGCTCAGCTTAAATAGCACTTCTGCGTTGAGAAACAGCCATACATCAATACACCACAAGTAGTTTCTTAATTAAGTGAGCAGTCTTGTTTCTTTTTTGTCAGTTCTTCAGTATACTGTAGAATTTGAGCACGTATCCAAATATAGTATTATGGGGGGTTTAAGATCTTCCACATATTCTGACAGCAGTGTCCTGCAGCAAAAAATGAGGAAATGATTTTAGTTTTATAGCAGTTGTCGGTAGCCATGAATTAATAGAATTAAATTGCTTGCTAGTAATTGTAGATGAGAAACCATAATACCCACATGCACTATTGCTTCTCTGTAACTACATGGCAAATTCTGATGATAATTCTGCATTAATGAATGAAGTTAAACAGCACAACAATGCAGATTTAAATTGTTAATGGATTCCTGAATCCTTCCAATTGAGACTGGATGCTGCAAGCGATATGTTACAAGCCAAGCACATACTTTGTTCCTGTACTACTGTTGGCCTCATCCTCTATCAACCTCCTGCTTCACTCCCATCTCCAACCAGCCCAGGACCTTAACTTCACTCATTCTGCACCAGTACACTTCAAGTGTGTGTGAATTCCTAAGGGGCCAAACTGCTTAGGTCTTCGGTTCCTAGACTTACACACTACTTAAACAAACTTATGCTAAGAACAACACAAATACCCATGCCCGAGGGTGGAATCGAACCGCCGGCAGGAGTGGCCGCACAGTCCGTCACATGACGCCTCAAACTGGGCGGCACCAGTATCCTCTTCCTTACTCTCCCCCGTCCTGTATTCTGTCAGCCCTCACCAGTACACTTCTCTATGTCATCATCATTGTGCACTGCACAAGCTCATTGGTATCAGTGCCTGTATGTCGCATTCCAATCCTGTCCACTGGCTGCCTCTCCCTCCTGCGTTTGTGTCCTGTACACCTAACGGTTCTCTCCAAGCCTCAGCCGCCCTTCCCCAACCCACCCTTCTACTCCCTAACTCCTTTCTCCCATTGACCACTCCACACACACAACTCAACCTCTCACTCCAGTTTGCTGCAGAACTGCAGTTCAAGCATTGTGTATTCAGCTAGAACATATTTACACACATACACACACACACACACACACACACACACACACACACACACACACACAGGGTGTTACTCCATTATTTCTCCAGCAATCTTAAGGCTATTTAATTTATTAAAAGAGTAGTATTCATAAATTTATAGCTAATGTATAGCTGTAAGTGCTACAGTGTAGATTATTAATGATGCAGAAGTGAAATACCGTCATACTAATTGATGAAAGGGGCATAACTGGAGCATGACAGTCATATAAATGAAGAGACAGACTTTGAATTTACAGTTTTCATGACTTCTAAGCAGGTATTCACAATAATAAAAGAGCAGATAGGAAATAGATTTTGAAAAAGGAAGACATATATAATATCCAAAATTGTAAGAGATAACTAAAATTCATTCGAAACCAAGGAGATTATAAAAAGTAGCTGAAAGGTGATAATTTAGAAACGTTTTGAGATTATGTTTACAGAGTACTGATATGAAGTGCTGGTAATCAAGGAGTTAAAACTGAGAGCTTAACCCAAAGAAAATATCAAGTCCCAAATGAAAATGGTGGATAACTAAAGAGAGCATGAAAATAACAAGAAGATGGAGGAAGGAAGAAAATCAGGAAGGAAGATGTACATACTCAGAAGCTCTGACAGATACAATGCGCAAATAAAAATAATCAATTTTTGAAAATATTATATAATTGGATATATAAAAAAAATCTACACACCAAGTGGCGATAGAACACACACATGAAAGGTATTGTGTATGCAAGCTTTTGGAGCCGGTGGCTCCTCTTCTGGCAGAAAGGTTGAAGTGGAAGGATGAGGGCTGAAGGAAAAAGACTGACGAAGTTTAGAAAAAGGCGTAGACTTCGGAAAAGTCACAGGACCTCTGGTCAGAGGAGACTTACTGGATGGGAGTCATTGGATGTGAAAAGTGTCTACATCTCTTGTGAAGATGTCTACAGAAACCAGTTTCAGATAATGGTTCCTTTAGTAAGCACAAATGGCTAGATGGCTTATCTCATTTTGCATGTAGGGCTTGAATTTGTTGCCAATAAGACATTAAAACTGGTAGTGTAATAAAATTAATCCATAAATTTACAGCTGTAGGATATCTGTTTTCTACAAGTCATCGATTAGCTGCAGTCCCATTCTTCCATTTGTACAAGATAGAATCACAGAAGCTTGATGAGAGGAGTAATAGAAGGCACGTACCCAACCATTATGGTAAAGGATATCACAAAAACAGAGTAATTCATCCGCTGCTGCCAGTGCGTCAAGGAAATGCAGCTGTGAAAGAGTCAGACAAAAGAGGTCTGACTGTCTCCCTAATTTGTTCCCTATAGCAATTGTGGAAGATCATCATGATCTCACCTCTCTCGCACCTCATGTTGTAAGAGGAGAGATGCAGCATTTTATAGCAGCCAGAACTGTCAGCTTGAGTAAGCAAGAGATAACAACTATCAGTGTTGACCCCATACATCAGGAGGTAAAAAAGAATGTTGAAGAACAGGTGAATCAGCTTTTAGTACCAATCTGGAACACAAATGTGCCAGAAAGAACAGACTCTTCTAACTCATACTTACGCTGCAGCCATTAAATGACAATGTAGGACCTTACCAATGTAGATACAACCTGCTCTTACATCAGGTGTAACGGCCCACAGTAGAACAGGTATTTGGAGAACAAAGGACAAAATGCCAGTAAGCTGCTGCAGCTAAACAAGACTAGTTTTTGGTGGCTATTGTGGTGTCACCGCCAGACACCACACTTGCTAGGTGGTAGCTTTAAATCGGCCGCGGTCCATTAGTACATGTCGGACCTGCGTGTCGCCACTGTCAGTGATCGCAGACCGAGCGCCACCACACGGCAGGTCTCGAGAGACTTACTAGCACTCGCTCCAGTTGTACGGACGACTTAGCTAGCGATGGAACACTGACGAAGCCTCGCTTATTTGCAGAGAAGATAGTTAGAATAGCCTTCAGCTAAGTCAATGGCTACGGCCTAGCAAGGCGCCATAGCAATTGATAGTTATCGTATGAAGCATGTCTCATCAAGAACGATGTATACAAATGATGGATTAAAGTTAAGTATTCCAGAAGCTACGTACTTTTCTTTATAGCATTCATTACGTACCCTGTTTCAGACCTCACGCCATCCTGCGTGAGCTTATAGCGTGCATTTCGGCCTTCTCTAGCTATACAACAGTTATGCCACCAGATATCAACCATCACAACAGCTTTGTTCAAACAATTCAACTGCAGACAATTATAGACAACCTGTGAAATGTAGTTAATTGCCATACCTTGGATGAGGTTGCTCCCCAACTTGCCTTAACCATTCTCTGTTGTCAAACAGAGGTACCAACCACACATCGCTAGGGCCACTGAATTCATGAAACCTATGCGAGAGGACCATCTGTGAAGGGGAGGCCATCACTGATGAAAATCCTCCATGGACAACAGTCAACAAGATTTTAGAATATTTCGTTGATGTAATTGATGGTCAACCTGTTAATGCGCTTATCAACTCCTGCATCCTTATCTGGATGTCAAATGCTTATTCTCAGCAGCTGAAGAAGACTATGTTCCTTGATTCGAAAGTGACTGTATTGAAAGTCGCAAATGGGAAATACGTCCAGCCAACAGGAACATGTATTGCACTATCAGTGACAGAAAACAGTTCTTCGAATTTGTAATTTTATTAGGAGGTAGTCATAATGTTTCTTGCTTTCTGTGTACATCACAAGCATAGGCTGTGGAAGATCAGAGCTCCAATTTGACAGAGCTGTTTCAACAAGCACACACAACAAAGATTGCTCTGAATGGTTGTTTTCCATCGAAGTATGCCATCAGTGATATGAGTTCCAGTCATCAATCTAGATGCTCTGTTAAACTGCAAAGATTTTGCGAATTGCAGAAAGCTGCTCAGGCTCACAAAAGAAATCTACATTCCAGCAGCAATCATAAGCATTGTAGATGTTTATGGACATCTTAGGATCACTAATTGTCACAAGCAGCACAACTTATCCGTAGGGTTATGTGCTTAGTGACCACTGAATAGTCCAGGAAGGGCAACTTAATGCTAGCAGTGAAAAATCATGCTCTGCTACCACTACAGACAGTGCAGGGGAGGAGCCTACTATCAAACTGCTAATAGTATACAGCCTGACTGAGAAATTATGTTGGTGAGTGTTAGCAACTCTGTGCCAGTTTTTTGGCACTTTCACATATGAAGTGGAAAAAAGGCAGACCAAGTGGCCCATGGTAAAACACCACATCAACAAGGTGATCATTTACCAATGAACTGGCTGTCTTACAGTATGTCGCTGGTTGAATGACAGATAATGCAGGAGGAAGTGGCGGAGATGCTGCAAGATGACATTATTGAACCATCAGAGTGTCCTTGGTCCTCTCCTGTGGTCATTGTGAAGAAGGATGGCACATGGGACTTCTTGTCAACTTCTGATGACTGAACAAAATCATGACGAAAGATATCTACTTATTGCCGCACATTGATGACACCCTAGTTTGCTCGAGAGGAGCAAAGCATTTCTCATATATGGACATGTAGATGGATAGTGGCAAATCAAGGCTGATGAGGCTGAGCAGGAAAAGACTGCCTTCATAACTTCTGTTGGTCTCTGTTGCCTTTTGGACTATGTAATGCTTCGGCCACCTTCGAGTGTGTGAGAGGAAACCTACTTCAACCTCTTGATGTGATTTCATCAGGGAGATAAAAACAACACGGTTCCTGTCTAATTATTGCATGCACAGAAACAAGGCTTATTATGTGATTTCATTTCCTTTGATTCTAGTAAAGCTAACCAGTAATTGAAGGCTCTTTACTTGTAGCCCTTCATTAGACAAGATTTCTTCAGTACTTGATAACCTGAATATTATCCGTTTTTCTGATCTCCAATGCTTCACATTGGAAGATTAGATGTGGTGCAGTATCATCACCATTACCACACATCCTACATCTAGGGGCTTCTTTCGGTGTACCAAACATGTGTAGGTGTTTCATAAAGTTCCCATGACCTATCGTTAGTCCTACTGTGAGTATAGCCTGTTGCCTTTTCAAACCCAGGATCAAAGAACTTCTCTTAAACACGGCTTTGGCATCTGTAGCTTGCCACATTTTTGTTTTTGGATCCTAGTCTAATATTCTACATGCTGCTTTCTGATCTAGTTTCATAGTTCTGATTTAACCATCACCATAGTGATGGTTAGGACATGTCCCGATCCAATATCTGGAGTTGTCAGACCTCTCATCGTCAGCCTATCAGCTTGTTCATTGGTATTGATTCCTAAGTGACCAGCAGGTTTACCCTATTGGTTTCCCTATTTGCACAAGGGATTTGTGGCATTCTGCAATGACCATTGATCTCATTGCGGGGGCTGATAGAAATTTCGGAGCTCATGGCTGTCTGAATAAATGTAGAGGCTACAATCTTCGTAGTGGCCAAGCATATTCTCCTTGGCGCACACCCTTATAGTGGAAATTTCCATTTGGAATACCATGACCAGCTTCCCTAGAGAGATTACACTCTCTAGTCTAGGCTGTATTCCATATAATTCAGCCATAGCACTTTATCTGGTTTTGACCTGTCAGTAAACCAGAGTATGTCTTCTGCATGGTGTCATGGTTTCTACTTCCACTGCTCCCTACTACATCCAATTGTTACATGGAAAGGTTTATTGAAGCAGCTGGAAGGTACAGTTAGCTGACATTTCTCTGGTCCTTCCTACATTTACAAATTCGTATACCGATGTGGGATTTGGGATATCATAAAGGCATCCAGTTATTTCCAATTTTTAGCCTCTAAGCCCCTACCACTACCTCCATTTTATCTCACAAGTGTAATGATGGTACGTCCTGCCTGGTCTCCATTCCAGCAGTGGGTGTGCTACTAATTCTGCCTGTTATGGCTAAGCATGCCAGTCTCTGCATGTTGCCAAGCTTCTTAGCAGCCACCTTCTGTTCTACTTTTTTTTCCACCATATGCCCCTTAAATATCATAAATCTTATTACAGTAGTGTATGTACGGTACATACTCTTGGGATGTCAACCCAGTTTTTCCCACAGGCTGTTCTAGTGCTCATACTTTGAAAATATATCCCTTATGTGAGGGATCCATAGTAGTTTCGCATCCAGGGTTATCGTCAGATACTTCCCGTACAGGTGTTGACACCTTAAGTGGATGAAATGTCTTTGCTATCTGGATGACATTGCCATTTTTTCAAAGATGTTTGGAGAACGTGCAAGCCACCTGACCATGTTGAAATGTGCTCAGACTGCAGGCCTCCACCTGAATCTGAAAAGAGCCTTTTAGCCACCAAAGAAATAAAAATCTTATGACCCATAATAAAGTCCAGTGGAGTCCACCTGATCAAGAGAAAATAAGAGCAGACACAGATTTTCTGACGCATCGTCATATTTGTGAAGTGAGAGGTTTTCTTAGAATTTGTTCATGCTATTCATACTACTAGTGATTCATAAAAAACTACTGTACAATGACATGATCTTTGGAAGAACTACTGCCAGGGAAGAACCAAACATTCCTGAGGTAATGTGAAAGAAGGGTCTTTCCTTGCCTTTTAGGAGGTGCCAATATCTTCTCCAGTTTTAGCAAATTATGATGATAATGCTGAGATATAACTTCACATTGATGCTAGCAGTTGTGGGATAGGTGCAGTTCTAGTGCAGATACCATGAGATACTGAAAAGTTGGTAGTTTATGCTTCCAGGTACTCTCAGAGTCTGAGATTAACTACTCTGCAGTAGAAAAAGAGTGCTTTGCAGTTGTTTGGGCCATCAACAAGTTCTGGTTGTTTGGTGAAACATTCACCATTGTGATCACCAATATCCCTGCTGACTGACTAACCAGAGGGATCTGTCCTCTCAACTAGCGAGATGGACACTGAGGCTCCAGGAGTATTTCACAAAGGTATACAAAAATGAATGCAACCACAACAATGCCGACTGCACTTCAAGGAATTCTGTGGCAGAACACAGCAATGCGCACTATCTCAATTGTCACTAAATTAAATGATGTTACTGACAAACAGGAGGAAGATACAGTATTGTTGACAACCATAAAGCCGTGAAGAATTGGGAACCAACCAAAGGAGAATTCCAATTAATGAACAGAGTATCGTATAAGAGAAATTATGATCTGCTGTGGGTGGAAATGATTGTTTGTCACCCCAGCTCATCTGTGGCCAACTATCCTGAAGTTTCTCCATGAGGCCCCAATATCTAGTCACCTGGAATTTGTGAAGACTCTAGGCAGAATCAGATGCAGGTATCACTGGCCAGGTCTTTACCAATACATCAGCCACAATGTGAGCAACTTTAAGGAATTCCAGCATCAGAAACACATGCTGCATTTACCTCTGGGGCATATGGTATCAATCCCAGCTGCAGCAGTGCCATGCCACCAGATTGGAGTTGACATACTGGGGAGGTTCCCGAAGATGACAAACAGGAGTTGGTGGATAATAGGCTACACTGGCCACCTCAGCTGCTACACTGTCACCAAATCTGTGCCGGCCGCTGAAGCTCCGGAAATTGCAAGGATCGTTCTTCGAGATGTCATCCTGAAACACAGGGCATCCCATTTGATGATCTCTGATCATGGAAAAGTTTTCCAGTCAAGATGAGTATCAAAGGTAATTTCACATTGCGACATCACCTACAGAATGAAAACTGCCTACCACCAACATACAAATGCTCACACTGAACACTCTAATAACATCTCACTGAATACTCTTGATAAGATATTGGCAGATATGCTCTTGATGTACATTGGTGTTGAATGGAGAGACTGGGAAATAATACTACCCGACATGGCATTTGCTTACAACCAGCAAAGCAAGACACTACAGGCTTCACATTTTTCTTTGTGATCCAGTGTCACAAGGCTGAAACAACAATGGATACACTGTCCCGTTTGAACCAGACAATACTCAAGTTGACAACATGACACAACTCATCACCAGGAAGAATGACTGAGAGTACTACAACACCCAGCACTGGTCAATGGGATACATCCCAGTACACTTGGGATGGATTTTTACACCTGTGTGGAAAGTGAGATTACTGGAAAACTTACTAATAGCTACTTTGGGCCATATCATATCCTTTGTTGTTTATCACAAACAATGTCAATGATTATGACTCTTCATCAACAAGACACAAGGACAGAGACAACTGTAGTTCTGAAATGCCGATCGGTGATTGAAACATCTCATTCTAGGAAACTAAAGGCCAGGTCGATGACAGTGAATCTTTGACAGGAGCAGCTACTTTTGATGCTCATTATAGTGAAGATGATGTGACAACACGGCCAGAATGAGAGGATCCTCTAGCACTGCCATACAGAGGATCGCTGACAAGATTCACATCTAGGATACTGCAGCCAGCTCCAATGAGAACTGCTGAAACAGCAGATAGATGTTTCTCCTGGTGAGGATGAATGCCACCTGCTTTGCTGCATCCATGGTGGGGTAGTGGTCTGATCGCCAGCCAGTATTTGTTGTTTCTGGAAGGTTCTTGAAATTTCTTATGTTTGTAATGTTTGCATATTCTGGAATATTCAATGTTTGCATAAATAGCAGAACTTCCCCCTCCCCCCCCCCCCCTTTCCACCCCTCTCTCGTCCAGGAAGCTGTTCTGTTGAGCTGTATGTTGGTGTTCATAATGATTGTGATTTTAGTCCTAAACTTTGTACCTCATTGATGACCCTGCTTTTGGATTAGGACTTGATCTTGGTTATGTGGTTACAATGTATTCTTCCATATATTAATGTAAATTTAATCAATGCTTTTTTTCTAATGGTTGATAATGTGGATTTGGTTGAAGCTGAGTGAAATGGGATGGAGAATGTGTTGTGGATTGGCAAGACAGCCAACCCACTATGAGAGGAAGCCGAAAGGCACGCGTTTTAGCTCACGCAGGCTGGCGTGAGGTCTGAAATAGATCAAGGAAATGAGAATAACAAAAAACGTACGTAGCTGCTGGAATACCTAACTTTAATCCATAATTGGTGAACATCGCTCTTGACGGTACATGTTTTACAGCATCAATAGTAACTGGTAATGGCGCCTTGCTAGGTCGTAGCAATTGACGTAGCTGAAGGCTATGCTAACTATCGTCTTGGCAAATGAGAGCGTATTTTGTCAGTGAACCATCGCTAGCAAAGTCGGCTGTACAACTGGGCGAATGCTAGGAAGTCTCTCTAGACCTGCTGTGTGGCGGCGCTCGGTCTGCAATCACTGATAGTGGCGACACGCGGGTCCGACGTATACTAACGGACCGCGGCCGATTTAAAGGCTACCACCTAGGAAGTGTGGTGTCTGGTGGTGACACCACAGAATGATTACAGCAATATTTCAGTTTTGGATGATTATCTTCTTTTGCAACAGTTCAAAATTACCATACAATGCACCCTTGGCAGTTTCTTCTTCTTCTTCTTCTTCTTCTTCTTCTTCTTCTGATTTTGCTTTTTCCTTCCTTTTTTTCCACATTAGAATGTGATCCAGAGCATGTTTCTCATTTCATCTTCCTAAGCACAGAAGAGGAGTGATCAAAAGCTTGATGGACCCAACTGAAAAAATCTGTGAACCACAGTGTTTGAGGGACGAGTTCGACCGTTTAAAAACTGCTTCAAGAAGAAACAGCTACTCTGACAAAGAAAAAATAGTGCAGTATGTCCTAAAAGATGCAGGGCATCTAGTGAAAAAGAGCCAGTTAAAAGGCTTTTGTAACAGAAATCACAGATCACATCAGCAGAGTACTAAGGAGACAGTTTTGACACAGTGCTTAAAACAACAAGAAATGTATGTTCCATGGGCCAAACCCACCAATTGCCTTGCAGAAGTGTACAAAATCCCTTGCACATGTGGTTAAGTGAATATAAGAACTACACAAAAAGGAATTAACATCCAACTCAAGAAATGCAAGAGCAGTATTGTCATTGGGGAAACATGGGTAAATCTGCAGTATAAGGTCATATGCCAGGACTAGGGAACCAGAAAATTTGTTTCTGTGTTTCAAAGGTTTTACCAAGATTCAGTCATTAGCACACTAAGATGTACAGAGACCATAGAAATTCAAAAGCACATAAACTGCTTTAACAGAAAAGAAGAAAGATTGAAATTACACAAGTTGCGGGCATTACCAGATAGCACCAACTATTCCCCACTGCAAGCTTCATAATGTAAGCTCTGCTGTGAAGTCTTAGGCAGCAGTGTGATGACATCACAAACTGACTCTTTTCACGGATGCATATAAACTATTTGACATGCTGATTTAATTTATGTTTGTACTGCTATCCATGTCTTGATAGTCTCTGATGACCTCTTCAGAGACGTTAGGCAGAGAAATATGCCTGGGACCATGGCCAAATGCCCCTAAAACAGAAACTGCCAAGTACACATTCTGTAAATAATTTCACACACTACTTTTACGTCCCTTTGCTACCAGCTTTAACCAGCCACACTTGGTGGTCTAGTGGTAAAGCACCTGCCTGAACCGAAAGCTCATGAGACAGTGGTCAGACATCAGCCCTCATTTCTGTGATGTGAACATATGCCAGAAATGGCACGTACTTCAGATTCCACATTAAACTATAGGTTTTCTTTCCCTAACAGGATTATGGGCTGGGTTAGGAGCACCAAGTCGTTACAGTGATGTCAAACTAAAAAACTTGCACCAGGCAACTAACATCCCTCTTGAGGGTCTTCAAGCAAGGTATGTCATATGATTATTTCTTTCCTTTTTTTTTTTACCAGCTTTAAACATTTCTATTGAAACACCATCACTCCAGATGCCTTTACTCACTGTCTGTTTTTCTGATCCATCTCTTGAATTATACTGAGATTTTAATTTTATCTCTCTGTAGTTTGTTACTGTGACATCTGCGGTCTTCACTGGTGTTTTTGTCGTTACTGATTTTTGTTTTATAGACATTAGGCCATGGTCCAAGAGATATTTCTGTGTCTAAGGTTTTGTCCTCTAATGCTGGAAACATCACAGTGACTGTCACTCAGACATAATTCCAGACTTAAACAATACCTGCTAGCTGAATTGTTTTACATATCCACACAACTGTTAGTTTATGGCATCATCAGATTGATGCCTAAGATCACAAAGTCATGCTGACATGTGTTAGGGAGCTCATAATGGATAAGGGTTGTCACTGTTTACTGTATTTAGCACTAGGCCCCATGACTTGTCTAATTTCAGTCCTTTTTTTTTATTAAAGTTGTTTTGGTGCTTTTGAATTTCTATGGCCTCTCTTAGCACAGTAATGACTGGTTCTTGATAAAACCATAGAATTGGATAAACAAATCTCATGGGTCCCTGATCCCAGTGCATGATATGCTACTACCAGTTTACCCATTTTTCCTAGACAACAAATGTGCTAGTGCTAATTCTTGTTTTTATAGTTTCTATGTATACTTGACTGCATATGCAAGGGATTTCATACATCCTGTGGCAAGTATGGGCACTGATCCACTGCAGTGTTCAAATATTCATGTACCTTTCTTGTTAGTTTAAACACTGTGCTAATACTGTGTCTTCATAGTACTTTGCTGATGTAATGTGTGACTTTTGCTACCAAAGGGAAGAAAACTTTCCCTTTAAATGATTCTTTTTCACTAAAAGCTGTGGAGCTTTGAGGATCTGGTGCACTATTTTTTTCTCTTTGTAAGAATAGCCATTTGTTCTGTAAGTAGTTCTTCAGTATTGAGCTCTTTTTCTGAGTACTATGATTCACAAATACTTTAAGCCTAGGTCACTCCTGTTTTGCTCAATCCTGTTAGCTGGTTGGATGGTGATTGGAATTTTTGCAAAGGTATTTATCTGTGTGAGTGGACGTTCTTTTACTTTGTTCCCTGAACTTCCATCAGTTTTTCTAAGTAGTGGTAGTTCCAAAAATGAAATCTGGCCTCCTTTCTCTTTTTCAGTAGTGAACTTTATATTGGAATTAACATCATTCAGAAAATTTAGAAATTCTGGGAGTTTGCTTTCCCCATGAGGCCATATAACAAAAGTGTCAACTAACAGAAGGGTTTCTTCTTGACCTTCTGGAAATGTCTGCAGAAGAGCAACCAAGTGTTTGGCAGTTCCACGTGTTGGATGGTCAATAGTGCAAGGTCTTAATGGATTTGTGAATTTTTGGTAAACTACACAATCTCGGTGGCAATGCTTCTGATTTGATGAGGTGCTTCTTGTCAGTGGAAGAAGTTGAAGAGACTTTCATTTGTATGTTTGTTTGTTATCCTAAGAATGGAAGTTTTGGGATCTCCCGTAAACTAGCTCTGTCTCCCAGTTTCTGTTATGTCCCAAATTTTTATGTTATAGTAACTATGTCTTCCATTGATATTCTTGAAAGTGTAACAGCATAGATTCCTCCTTTGACCATCATGTCTCTTTCACTCTTAAACAGGAGCTGGCAGATATATTAATAACTGCATGACCTACGCCTGAAGGTAGGAAAGTCACTTTCCTCTTTTGCAAACTGTCAAATTTCACCTTCTGTCTATTTATTGTTAGTGCATGATCTGTTTCTGTGGTCTGATATGTCATTCTATCGATCATGTTCCAGACATCACAACACAAGTTATTACCAATGAAGCTGTGTGTTTCTGTGAACTTACAGTACATAGCAGCCGTCTCGCAGGTGGAGTAACACTGACTCTGTGTAGTTGCAGTTCAGCTGTTGAAATGAAGTTTATCTTCAATCTTGGAAAATTTGGTGTTGTCAAAGTGTGTCTGCATCACAGCAAAAACACGAGAGAACTAAGTAAACAAGATCTCTTGTTCTGTGTGTCTTTTCTCGACATGACCTTCCATAAAGGCATTTGATTGAACTTTGCAGGCTTCCATGGCCGGTACTTGATTACTTCTGCTTTATGGACATTAGTTCGTGCTCTGAGATGTATTTCTGTGCCTAACATTTCATCTTCTAATGCTAGACACGTCGTCAGAGGCTATGAAGTTGAAACTTATATCTGAGTTACTCTTTTGAGTGAACTTATTATGTTCTTACTTGAACATTTATGTTGTGTGTCACACTGCTGAATAATTAATTTCATATGGTAAACAGTGAATTTCATTTACCTCTGCACTGAGAGAGTGATTTTTTGTAATAGAGACAAGGCATTACTTCTGTTTGTAACTAGCTAAGTTACTCTTGAGCATACATTATGACTCAGTACAATTGAACCTCATTCATCCAGACTAGTTGGGACTGTAAATCATCTGGATTATAGAAAATTGGGATAATCTGAAAATTTAGAACAAATTAGAGTGATATTGGTTAAATGCCATAAATGCATGTCATATTTGCTTTCATACAAACATACAAATTATATATTATTTTCACACAAATTTTTAGCAGGAATTTAGAAAATCAGTGAGTTTTATGTGCTGAAGATTCTTTTGAGCTGGATTCTTACATTGCATATGTGCAGCATGGTCAAGCAGGCATTTCACCAGCATTAGAGTGGCTGAAGTTTTTTTGCCTGACATTTCAAATAAAACATTATTTTGTCCAGCTGTGTTGTTGTCTCTATATGTATTATGTCTTCAGACTGAGCCCCTAGCTTCGTCAGCTAATCCATCATCACTGTCTGCAGTGAGTCAGACAACAGTGATTTTATTATCAGAAATCGTACATTGTCATTCACAGCCAGTAATTTATATCATTAACACATATGTCTGAGTATTGAGTGATGTTTGCAAAAGCTTCAACGAATGCTGACGATTCGACATTGTCATCATTTTCAATGTTATATGTAAATCGAAGGAGGTGAGGAGAAAGGGAAGGGATTACTGAAATCAGCTGCATCAGGACATTACACAGATTCAGCAGCAGCGTGTGAAAGTGTGTGCTGGACATGTCCAAAAGAACAGACACCACACATTCGTATAATTAATTTTCTATATTCATTGCCCAGACCATGTCAGTAGGAAGTAGGATCAGAAATGGTCACACGTGGATTATGCCTCCAGTCTGGCACAACTGCAGTTCCAACTGCAAATTCAGCCTTTATCCATCCTGTGCAGTACATTTACCGTTTTGTCTGTGAATGCATTTCGCACTTGCAGCAAGCCAGAGAAGTAAAGTACTGTACATCTCAATGTTAACTTATTAGGTGGACTCTCCAGTGAGCCATCATCAATTGTTGACATTTTTACTTCCAGAGTGCTGAATATTGTTAGGTTACAGTACTAAAAAAATATGGATGGACTGTAGATCTGGGTTAATGAGGGTAAGATAAATGAGGTTTACTGAGCCACAAATGAGGTTTTACTTTAGTTATATTACATAGTTACATCTGAGTCTATGCGTAAAATATTCTGTTATGTTGTAGTATTACATTAAAATGTCTAATTCCTTTTGAGATACATTATACATTGACTCTGTAAAGCAGGTGACACAGATACACTGAAGGAATATTTAAATGTGAATGGTTATAATTTTTGCTACGTATAACTAGTAATGATGAAATGCATACAAAAAAAATTAGGAATTTTTAGGTTCTTGAATGTTGATCATACAGTGCAGGATTTTCACTAGTTATGCAAATAAAATAAAAATAATGTCTTTTAGTGATTTATATCTATTGGTAGAACTAATATCAGAGTTGTTCCAGCATACTCATTGTTAGAAGATATGCAATAAGTGTCAAACTTTAATGTAAGATTTCGTGATATATAGTGACTGGCACAACCCTGTTTTTAAAAAATAATTATAAATATCTGTGCAATTACATTACAGTGGGGGTTCAAAGGAAATGGACACATACAAAGACATTGAGAATTTCTGGAAGGAAACTGGATGCTCTAGTGTAATGATTGCAAGAGCTGCACAGTGGAACTGTTCTATCTTTCGAAAAGATGGTAAGCTGCCCCTGGATGATGTTATACGTGCATATCTGAAGTATGCTGTGGACTATGACAATTCACCTTCAAATACAAAATATTGCGTTCAGAACATGCTACGTGAACTTCAGGAAACTCCGCTCGGGAAGAAGTTCTTGGAAATGCAAACCTTAGATCAAATCTGGTGAGTTAACAAACTTCAGTTCATATCTGCATCCTTAATTTTGCCCCAAATAAAACTAGAACACTGCATATTGTGAAGAACAGCACTGCCATTTAAACATGTTTTGTGGGTTGGCACACCGTAAGAACCAAAAATGTACATGCCATAGTAAAGCCACTAGCATCATTTTTCTAGTCCCAACTGTTGTGTGTGTTTTGAAATGTCATGATTTTCTTTCAGTTGTGCATTTGGTAACACTATTATTAAGTGTTCATTGTTGTTGACAGTGAGAAAACATCTAGTTGTGTAAAAAAAGAAAGTAATTTTGTGCCTGTTCCTATACCAATTATTCAAGACACAATCATGAGCAGAAACATAGTCCCCACATGATGAAGCACTTCCCTGGCATGCCAGTTGTCAGGAGAGAGCAGCCAAAGCAAGTGGTGTGTGTTAAAAGAACAAGAAATATGAGATAACATGTCCTTGTAAATACGGCAATGGTGGAATATCATAAATGAAGAACTAAAGGTAACAACTCACCAAATAGTTGAGGCTTTGAGTTATTGATAGATAAGTAAACAAGACTGTGAGCATTGCTAGTTTTTGGACAAATTCTTGTTCAAAACTGTAGAGTACACATACAATTTATCACATTGTGCAAGTTCTGGAGGTTGACTGGGGCAAAGAGTGGTGTGTGTCGGATAGTGTGGGTGAAGGGGGAAAGTAAATGAGGAGGGGTGGGGCTCACAGTTGTGAGGGAGAGGCAGCAGGCATGCAGGATAGAAACGTGTAGCCTGTAAGCTCACTCTGGGTGCAGAGAACAGAAGTTGCATGCACTGCTTGGTGATGTGAAAGGATGGATTAAGAGATGAGATAAAACAGAGTAATAGGGAGACTCTGGAGTGCAAGATGATTGTAGTTAGATTCATGAGGCAAGATGGAGGTGGGTGAGGAACAGTGGCTAGTATAGAGTCAGGTGAACATGATCACAGAATCAAAGGATATGTTGAAAGGACAGTTCCCATGTACATAATTTGGTGAAGTTAGGATGGAAGGGAAGGATCCAGATGAGATGTGTTGTTTTGCCACTGGGTGGTCAACCTTGTTCTAGTCCACAGACAGTGACCATTCATTTGGGTAGACAGCCAGTTAGAGGTCATGCCCACGTAAAGTGCTGCACAAAAATTACAGCAGAGCTGGTATATGATATGAGTGCTCTCACAGGTAGTACTGCTTTGGACAGAATGAGATAAGCCCATGATGTGATTGGTTTTGGGTTTACTGGGTGGATGTATAGACAGAATATGCATGTGAGTCTTCCACAGGAATATGACCTATGTGGCAAGGGTACCAATCCTTACTGCAGAAAAACTTTTTTGTGACTATAGTCTGATTTAAAGTAGTTGTCACTTGACAGGCAACGGGCTGCAGGGCTCCCGCCACCAATAAACCAATGGCAGCCGGCACTGTCGGCTGCCACTGCGTTGCCACTTCACTCTGCTGAGCTGACTAAGGCATTGTGCCAGCCAGTCCTCAGCGAGCCGTTGTAGACACGCGGGTGAGAGATTTGAGTGACTTGTAGCTTCGCGTGTTTACGATGTCTGATGAAAGCAGTCGCAAGAGAGGGAGGCCGAGGCTGCACACTCCTCGGAAACCTCCAAAAAGTGGCGGACATGGCGTCGTTATACGCAGTCAGGCGCATGAATATGTGTGTTCCTTAAGGGAGTATTTTGAGAGAGAGAGAGAGGGATGTAGGAGGGCATCTCGTTGCTTTGGATAAGGTGGTGGAGCGAACTGCAGCTGCTCTGCAAGTTAGCGAACGATCAGTAATTCACGAAAGAAGGCTCAAGTGAATCATCTAAATTGGATACACCTGGGAAAAAGAGGCGACTAGAGAAGAGGGTCACAAAACTTGACTCTTTTCTGAAAGATGGCATTCGTTGTCAAATATACGCATTTTATTCGAGGAAGGAGTATCCAACACTCAAAAAACTACATGCTACTCTCACAGCGGCTGACCTGTTTCAGGGTAGTAAATCGTCTTTGTTACGAGTCGTGAAAATGTTAGGATTCCGCTATAAATCCATCTCTGGCAGAAAGTTACTAATGGAACGCCAAGATATTGCAGCCTGGCGATGCCGCTTTCTTAGAGAATTAGTGGGGACAAATTTTAATGATTTCGTTTGGCTTGATGAAATGTGGGTGAATGCAGGACATAGTTTAAAAAAAGGCTGGACAGACGGTACCATCAGCTCCATGGCAGCTCTGATCGGCAGAGGAAAAAGGATAATTGTAGCACATGCTGGAAATTCAAAAGGTTTCATTCCAAATTGTCTGCTGCTATTCAGTTCCAATAAGACCTCCGACTACCATGAAGAGATGAACCACAATACTTTTGTGAAATGGTTTGAAGACTGTGTGCTCCAGGGCTTAACAAAAAACTCTATCATTGTTATGGATACGCTCCTTATCATTCAGTAATACAAGACAAAGCACCCACAAAGGCAACGAGGAAAAACGACATTGTTAGCTGGTTACAGAAACATAAGGTGCACTTCGACAGTAATTTTACAAGGGCAGAATTATTAGAACTTGTATCGCAACACAAGCCAAGGAACCCAATTTACATTGTGGATGAAGTAGCAAAAAAATACGGGCATAAAGTGCTCCGATTGCCTCCTTACCATTGCCATTTCAACGCAATAGAGCTGATTTGGGCTCAGGTTAAACAGCATATTGCTGCAGAAAATAAGAAATTCACACTAACCGAAGTGGAACGCCTTTTGTAAGAGGCAGTTGAAATTGTGACATCGGAAGACTGGCAGAAGGTAGTACATCACGTGAAAGGAGTGATACAGGACCCATGGAACAATGAAGGTATCTTACAACAAAGTGTCGAAGACTTAATTATATCTGTCAATACGAGCAGCGAGACAGATAGTTCCACTGACTCTGACTCTGAATTAAGTGGTGTTTTCACATTGTCTGATTAGTGTGTAGTGTACTTAACTGCCATTAAATATTGTGTTTGAGAATTTATTTTGATTAATTCTTATTTTTGTTGAGAGACTAAGAAATACTGTTTGGCCAGCTCTCGTCATCTCCTTACGGTAAGTTAGACTGAATTTTAATTCTATTTCATTTTGTATATACACCAAGATGTTATTCAATGTGTGTAATAGTTTTCGAGATTTGCAATCTAAAGAAGAAAACTTTTCCGGGCGCGAAAATTTTTCACACTTCAGTAGTTAATGTAACAACGGCCCTAATTAAAATTAAGAAAAGATATTTGATTTGCTTATAGATACCACTGGGACCGATACTGTACGTAAATTTTAAAATATTTACATAATATCTATAGGAGATAGAGATTTTAAATGTCATACTTGTTTCGAGTTCAGTACTGATAGGGTTGCTTAAAAATGCTGTTTTCAGAAATTTATATGCAGGAAACGTGATGCACTACAAAAACTTTAAAGGATTCTTTACCGAGTGCATTATTTTGGTAATGAATGGAAAAAAATATTTTGCTGTGACACCAATAGTTTTTCAGTAATGACGTGATAAGTTAGAAGCTGTTTGCGAAATTGAGAATTTAAATTGTTTCAAACAAATTAACGTAACTCTGGTCCTAATTAAAATTAAGGATAGATATTTGACAGATTGAGAGCCATTGTAGAGATATACATCATATGTGGGTTTGAAATTTTTTACTTACGTTTTGTAGAAGATACAGGCTTTCAAACGATTTTCTATTGCCGGGGGTAGCGATGCTCTGAGGCGGCTGCCTCCAGCCAGTGCTTGACGTGACAACGCCGCAACTTTGCAGCACAAATGTCAAGTGACAACTACTTTAAATCAGACTATAACCATTCTCACCTAAGCCCACAAAAATTCAACTTTGAACATTACCTCCTGCAATTTTTACCTCCGTCTAACCATTACTTTCTTCGTCCCCTACTCAACCACTTTTTGTTACTTTTCAGGAATTCCTTACCTTCTGCTTGATCTCTCTGTCCTTTCATGTGTCCATCCCTAAGAACACAATTTTTTCACTAGAGAGAAAAACACACATACACGATCTTAAGACAGACTCTGATTTAACCGTCTTCCCTGCAGAAAAAGACTCCACCTCTCTTACAATGAACCACAATGATTACCTGACAGAGGACACCAGTCAACTGTCAGACCCTTCCATGTGCCCTGCCCATAATGATCCCAGAAGTCCAGCATAGCAATTAAACCCTGTTAAAATCCGGAGAGCCATTCTAGAATTTCTCCCTTGAATAGATCTTCTTCCTCACTTCCTCACCCAATCTATCTCCACCCCCCCCCCCCCCCCCCCGATTCCAAAAAAAAAAAAAAAAAAAAAAAAAAAAAAAAAAAAAAAAAAAAAAAAATCAGACATTGTAGCTGTTACTACTGTACTTTTCTGAAAAGAATCTCTGTTCCTGTTGGCCGACACCTCCAACCCAAGCACACACCAAAGGCACTTCATTCAACATTTCTCAGACACTCCATCCCAATATTGCCTGTATCTGTAAACCTAAATCTGATGTCTGATTTAGGTTCATTGAAAATACCTACATGTTTGGACTTAGGGCCAAGGCACTAGCCTTGTTCCTCTGTAGCAAAACCTTCTGTCTGTATTCAGTTACTCCTCCTCAGCTCAGTATGCTACCTTCCTGGATGTTGACTTACACATCTCCAGTAGTTCCATCCAAACCTTTGGTGATATGAAGTCCACTACCCATCAACAGTACCTACATATTGCTAGCCGCCATCCCTTCCACTCTAAAAAGTCTCACACACACAGTGTGGCTGCACATGAATAGTGTATCCTCAGTGATGAGTAATCCTTTGTCCAGTACACTGAAGGTCTTACTAAGGCCTTCAGAGACACGCATCCCCCCCCCCCCCCCTCGATATAAACCCAGCACTGCTCTCATTGCCTAGTATCATCACAGACTGGAATAACTTAATCAAGTCCTTCACCAGGACTTCAACTAGCTACGATTGTGCTTGGAAATGAGAAATTTTCAACCTACACTTCTTCCCATCCCTCCCAAAGTGGCATTCTGTTGCCCATCCGGTCTATATAATAGTCTAGTCCTCTAGTCCATCCATACACCATACTTACTCCCACCCTTAAGCAAAAGTGCCATACCACTGTATAAGGCCCAGATGCAAGGCATGTCCAATACACCCAACTAGCACATCCTATTCTCCTCCCATAACAGCCTAATCCTATGCTGTCAGAAGAAAGACCACCTGTGGGAGCAGTCATATAATATATTATTCAAGCAAACTAATTTGAGACTCAGTGCGGTGGCTAATGGGAGCGACCGTAAAGGAATTTCCCATTAACAAACGGCTCTGCTGTAATTTCTGCACAGGATTTTGTGGTAAAGACCATTAACCAGCTGTCCACTCAAATGATTAGCCTCTGCCAAACTGTGGCCATGAGCAAAGTTGACCATACATTGTCATATCACACAACTGAGGACAACATGTTCTATGTCAGTGATTGCTTCACAACATATGCCATATGGAGTACTTGACAGCTCAACACAAACGTTTTGCCTCAAGTACAGATTGTGTTGAGGATCAGTGGACAAAGTTCAAAGCCATTGTACCATGTGCATTAGATGAGTATGTGCCAAGCAAGATCGTGAGAGGTGGAAAAGAGCCACTGTGGTACAACAACCAAGTTAGAAAACTGCTGCAGAAGCAAAGGGAACTTCACAGCAAACATAAACATAGCCAAAGCCTTGCAGACAAACAAAAATTACACAAAGCGAAATGTAGTGTGAGGAGGGCTATGCGAGAGGCGTTCAGTGAATTCGAAAGTAAAGTTCTATGTACTGACTTGGCAGAAAATCCTAATAAATTTTGGTCTTATGTCAAAGCGGTTGGTGGATCAAAACAAAATGTCCAGACACTCTGTGACCAAAGTGGTACTGAAACAGAGGATGACAGACTAAAGGCCGAAATACTAAATGTCTTTTTCCAAAGCTATTTCACAGAGGAAGACTGCACTGTAGTTCCTTCTCTATATTGTCGCACAGATGACAAAATGGTAGATATCGAAATAGACGTCAGAGGGATAGAGAAACAATTAAAATCGCTCAAAAGAGGAAAGGCCGCTGAACCTGATTGAATTTCATTTCGATTTTACACAGAGTTCGCGAAGGAACTTACCCCCCTTCTTGCAGCAGTGTACTGTAGGTCTCTAGAAGAGCGTAGTGTTCCAAAGGATTGGAAAAGGGCACAGGTTATCCCCGTTCTCAAGAAGGGACGTCGAACAGATGTGCAGAACTATAGACCTATATCTCTAACATCGATCAGTTGTAGAATTTTGGAACACGTATTATGTTTGAGTATAATGACTTTTCTGGAGACTAGAAATCTACTTTGTAGGAATCAGCATGGGTTTCAAAAAAGACAATCGTGTGAAACCCAGTTCGCGCTATTCGTCCACGAGACTCAGAGGGCCATAGACACGGGTTCCCAGGTAGATGCTGCATTTCTTGACTTCCGCAAGGCGTTCAATACAGTTCCCCACAGTCGTTTAATGAACAAAGTAAGAGCATATGGACTATCAGACCAGTTGTGTGATTGGATTGAAGAGTTCCTTGATAACAGAACGCAGCATGTCATTCTCAAAGGAGAGAAGTCTTCTAAAGTAAGAGTGATTTCAGGTGTGCTGCAGGGGAGTGTCGTAGGACCGTTGCTATTCGCAATGTACATAAATGACCTTGTGGATAACATCGGAAGTTCACTGAGGCTTTTTGCGGATGACGCTGTGGTATATCGAGAGGTTGTAACGATGGAAAATTGTAAGGAAATGCAGAAGGATCTGCAACAAATTGACATATGGTGCAGGGAATGTCAATTGAATCTCAATGTAGATAAGTGTAATGCGCTGTGAATACATAGAAAGAAAGATCCTTTATCATTTAGCTACAATACAGCAGGTCAGCAAATGGAAGCAGCTAATTCTGTGAATTATCTGGGAGTAGGTATTAGGAGTGATTTAAAATGGAATGATCATATAAAGTTGATCGTCGGTAAAGCAGATGCCAGAATGAGATTCATTGGAAGAATTCTAAGGAAATGCAATCCAAAAACAAAGGAAGTAGGTTAAAGTACACTTGTTCGCCCACTGCTTGAATGTTGCTCACCAGTGCGTGATCCGTACCAGATAGGGTTGATAGAAGAGGTAGAGAAGATCCAACGGAGATAGATAAACTCCAGTGGAAGACTGCAGGAGAGATGCTCATAGCTCGGTACGGGCTTTTGTGGAAGTTTCGAGAACATACCTTCACTGAGGGGTCAAGCAGTATATTGCTCCCTCCTACGTATATCTCGCGAAGAGACTATGAGGATAAAATCAGAGAGATGAGAGCCCACACAGAGGCATACCGACAATCCTTCTTTTCACAAACAATACGAGACTGGAATAGAAGGGAGAACCGATAGAGGTACTCAAGGTACCCTCCGCTACACACCGTCAGGTGGCTTGCGGAGTACGGATGTAGATGTAGATCCTTCCCTGCAACAACAGCTTTTCTGAAGTCCATAGATGGAAATTGTCCTTGCAACTTATTCATTGATCCTATAATCGTCCTGGCCTCAATTCCCGCTAGTTACTGTCTCACACGCAGCTCCATCCCTGCCCCAGGACCCTAACTTCACTTGGCTTGCACTTACATACTCCTCTCCACAGCGTACTTTTCCTCCATTCTACCTCCCTTTTCAGTCCACTCTTTCCCATCATTGTGCACTGTGCACGACTCCTCCTACCTGTACCCAAAATGAACTCACTGGTGTCATTTTCGTATTGCGTGCGCCTTCTGTCCGTGTATCCCAGCTGTCAGTCACCCGTACCCAACTGTCTCTCTCTTCACTGACTCTTTTCTCCCCAAATCAGTTTCCCCAAAATCAAATCTAACCCCAGTCGAGCAGCAGTGCTGGATCACAGTGCAGTCAGCCAGGACAATAAAGCTTACACCTCTGTGCGTGCACATACACGCATGTGCACTTTGTAGCTCTGTAGAAGGATTCATCCGAAAGCTTGAAAAGTTCTGTCTCTTGTTTATATCCTAGTTGATGACTCAACACCTCTGCTGTTTGGTGAGTTGTTGGTTCGTTACTTTAACAATCTTACACTAATTTATCAGTCTGGAAGTCACTGAATGGGTGAGCAAAACACAATATTTGCCTATTTTTGATAACATTTAGCATTGGTCACAATCAAGAAAGTGAAAACAGGATAGAGTTTGTTGAGCCCCATAAAATACACTGTTTAACCATTAATGCTTCATCTTTGGTGATGGCACTGTCAGTGAAATGTTTAAATCTAATTAAGAAGCCAACAATTAACAATAAAAACTAAAGCAACTGATGTGGAGTCAGCTTAATATCTGTTTTCAGGACTGAAGGATTTACTGTCATAATTAAAACAAAACAAAACAACGAGTTGAAAATATGTGGCTGAATAACGGAGGCCATAAAGGAAGATAATTCATTCAGAAATATTGCATATTAGAGGAAAAAAATTCAGTGTTTGTGTCAGTGTACTGTTTCACAATATGTTCTATGGATGTTCTCAATTGTCCTATAGCCATTAACTGTATCCAATACCTCTTTTTTTTTCCAAACAGTATAGCCTGCAAGTTTACCAGTTGTGAATTTTTGCTGTAAATATGGTTTTGCACTTTTCCTTTCAGAACACAAGAATGTTTTATTTTAAGAGTAACTATTTAATGTAGTTTATTGCTCATTTGTATTAATTATGACAAGAGAGAGAGGGAGAGAAGATATTGGGCCAAACATGATACAGCCTAAAACTTAATACCCTTAAATCCCATCATTAGGCTCCCTAGCTTAGCACTCATATCTGACAGATGAATGATCACCATTACTGTCATCTTCTCCCATTTGATAAGACACTGCACACAGATTTCAGGTTTAATTCTGGATATTGATATGATGTTAACAAACTTGATCCACTGTTAGCCACATACTGGTACTGAAAATTACTGCCATGTCAGGATCTGAATTGGCTGTATCTTGAGTTACCCAGTGGCCATATTGACTGTTGGAGGCTAATTAAGACTGTTGTATTTGATTACACCAAAAGTACTTCATTTTGTAATTTATAATTGAAGAGTAGCATAAAAATATCTTTCCTTTTTATGCATATTTGCATGGGATACCTTTGCAAATTCATCTTTAAGGTGCAATCCATCTTCATAGGATGTTGATTGTAATACCTGTGTTGAAACATGTTGTTCTTGGTGAATGATAAAGATATAAATCTTTACATTGTTTTTATGAAATCAAAAAATGGAAAGCCCAGGCTGGAATAACAACAGTATGGGGAAGATAGTTCACTATTCTCTTAATGGAGGTGTTGAGTCACAGACAGACATAATGAAAAATAATGTTGGAAATGTTCAGCTTTGAAAACTCACACATTCATTTAAGTACAACTCTCACACACAAGACCAGGGTCGGGAAGAGGCATGTGATGATGAAGGGGAGGGATGGGAGAAGGCACTAGTGCTATGTTTTTTACTGTAAACAACTTTCTGAAAACAGTCAGTTGCTGAAATTAAAGCATAAGCCAAACATAACATGAGCTCCCATGTTAAAGTAGATATTTATTAAATGTACTGTGCATTAAAAAAGTATTCCATATTGTGAAAGATGAGAGTATGGACTGAAACGAGAAGAAAATGTCCAGTAAACATGGGTTCTGAAATGCTTACAAACACTTGTTCAGGAGAAGAAATGTGTTTCACAGTGGTGAAAATGAACAAATGGCCATAGCTCTTAAGATATGCGTTTTAGAGACCGTGTTTACTGTACATTTTTTTCTTGGTTTGGTCCCCTCAAAACAGGGAAACATGAAAGCAAAGAGCATGCAGCAGAAGAAAGAGAGAAATTAGCATTTAATGTCATATCAGCATCAAGGTCATTACAGATGGAGCACAAGCTCAGATTGATTCAAGGATAGGAAAGAAAGTTAGCCATGCCCCTTTAAAGGAACTGTCCCAACATTTTGGGAAATCACAGAAAACCTAAATCAGGAAGGCGGGATGCAGGTTTTGAACTGTCATCGTCCCAAAAGCAACTTCAGTGTGCTAACCACTGTGCTATCTCATTCAGTTGCAGTAGAAGGTAGGTGTTTGACAATACGGAGGGTGAACAAATGCTCATGGCTCTTAAGGTATGCATTTAAGAGGCCATGTTTGATGGACATTTTCTTGTTTTGGACCATACTACCATCTCCCAAAACATGCATACCTTTTTTTAACTCTTGTATGTGAAGAGTATTAGTTTATGTAAAATTTTGATGTTACATGCACTCTTCTCAGTTATAAGTTTTTGGTGAACACCTGTTTTATGTGATAAAAAATGATAGGAGAAAAAGGAGGCTGGCACATCTATGCCACTACACTGTGCCAACTGAACATACAATCATTGCATGTTCCACTGGCACAGCATAGCGGTGTGTGTGTGTGTGTGTGTGTGTGTGTGTGTGTGTGTGTGTGTGTAAAAAGTTTTCACTCTTTTTTTTTTTTTGTATCCCTTTTGACACCTCAACGATTCCATTATTTGGTGAGCTGTCTCCTTATGTCCTAAATTATTTACATTCTGACAGAACTTTCCTTATCATGCAGTAAATAGTATGTACATAGTGACACACAATGCACATTATCACTAAATGTTACACTCAGACATAATGCTAACCATTGTTTTACCTATTGCAGTTCACTCTGGGATTTAAAGGAGTATTGCTGCAATAAACAAGCAGAATATAGACAACTTGGTTTATTAACAAGAGAAGATGTAGTTCCTTCTTCTTTGCAACCAGCTGCCAAAAAAAGGAAACTTTCAGAGGAAGAAGAAAACATCACTGAATGGAAATGTGTATTTAGGAGAAATGATTATGCTTCTGACACAGATTTACCAAAAACACGACTATTAATGTGGTCACGGAAACAAGGATTGAAGCAACCCATTTACAACACACAACAGGAAGAGAAGCTTTTCAAATCAGTTGTCACATTGAATGGGAAGAAGTATAGTTCATCTTATTGGTAAGTTCTTATTGCTTCATCAGTGTACACACGCTAACAATACTTCATAAGAAAAAGTATGAAAACATTTATGCATAGATGTTTTACATTTCCTTGATTTAAGACTATGCCAAATCCAGGTTTTCTTGGAAAGGGTATGCTTGTTTGTATAAGTACTTGACAATATTTCTGTGCAAGCGATGTATTCAGCAGTCTCATGAACCACTTCTCAACTTTTGTAATCACCAAATTTTTTATAGCTTGAGAACAGTTTCAGTACAAGATAATGATGGAGGATATGAACGCAAAAGTAGAACAAAAACTAAACCAACACCAGCGAATAATTTTGTGTTTAATACTAGAAATACCAGAGGTCACACATTAGCAGAACTTGCTGAAAACAGTGTGTTTGTCCTATACTTCTAGAAGAAAAAAATGGGCCTGGCAAGAACCAAATGGAACTAAAAGTGAATTGGACCATATTTTATCAAACAACAAAGAAATTGTACATGGTGTGATGATCCTAAGCAACTTTAGAGTTGCAATTGTTCATAGACACAAAAGATGGAGAATAAAAAAAATAGAACAAAGCTAGAATGAAAAACTTCAGGCGTATTGACTCTGAGAATTTATCTAAGAATAGAGATGTGTACCACATTAAATGGTATAACAAAGCTTTTGTAACCATATGTTAAACAAAGACTTTTCTATGGGCAGATGCGAGCGCTAACTGTAGTTCATTAGTTATGAACTGCAGATGAAAACTGAAGAAAATGCAGGAAGGATACGAAACCTGGATTAGTTAAGAGCCCAGAGTTTGTTTGGAGTTTTAGAACAAGCATTAGACAAGGACTTACTGAAACAGGGCAAAAGGAAAGTAATAGAGGACAAATGGGTAGCTTTGGAAGATGAAATAGTGGAAGCAGCAGAGGATCAAATAGGTAAGAAGGCAAGGACTAGAAAAAATTCTTGACTAACATGTATCATATTGGTTTTCATTAACAAAATGTAGTGGTTAATAAATGGAGAAGAGAGACCGTGAAAAAGGGAAAGAATGAAAGAAATGCAGATCGGACTTCGTTATTCGGAAAAGCTATTGTTGGGGTGGTCCTTGTGGCGTTTTTGAGCAAAAGTTAAACCAATGTCCACTACAAAAATTACTGAAAAGGAACAGAGAATAACAGAATGTAACTGACAGGGGGAAGTGGCGTAGATGAGAGATCATCCTTTACCAGGTTAACTTATCTTCTTTCGGGCGGCGTCCAGGTCTTCAAAAATCTCCTTCATTTCTGCGTGAAAAATCTGCTCCGAAATCTTGCAATAGTCCAGGAATCACTAATTTATACCAATTAAAATCATCTTGATACTGTATGCAATTTAATTCACTTTGCTACTTCCATCCTCCGAATTTCTTAACAACTCCCACAATGTCTACACATTACAATCCGATCAAGATTAGCCATTAAGTTTTTACGTCAGCATCAGATCACGTCTGCCTTAAGCTTCGGCTAACAAGAGACAATTGAAACGGATAGAAAACAAAAAAGAGTTACAATTTTAGTAGTTTCTCTGCCGTCGAGCGCTCATACCAATGCGACGGGATATTTTTTATCTGAGGGAACGAGTGTAGCGCGGCGAAATTCAAAGTCCTGCTACAAAAAGGAGAAATACAACAACGCAGCAAATGAAGCAGTCAAAAGGGGAGTACACATGTCTAAAAAATGAGATTTGCAAAAAGTACAAAGTGACTAAGCAGAAATGGCTAGAGGAAAAATGCAAGGCTGTAAGGCATGTACTATCAAGGGAAACAAGGGAAAGATAGATTCCACCTATAAGAAAATTAAACAGACCTTCCAGAAAAAGAGAGTGGCCGCATGAATATCATAAGCTCCTATGTCAAGCCAGTACCAAACAAAGAAGTGAAAGATGGAAAGTGGAAATGAGAGCCATGCTACAGTGATTTGAGGAACATCATAGTGATCTAATGTTGATGTCTCGGGTGATCAAATTCAGCTGATGTAAATGCTATGGAACCCATATGGGTTGCTATCGGGTGCCATCACCATGTGCGCAAATCAGTGGCCCGTTATTTAAGCAAATTACAGGACTTGTGTGTAGACATCTAATGCCAAATATCTCCACAAACCTACCAACGAACTGTTGGATCCCTGATACACAGAATCAGTGATGTATTTCATTCCAAAGACAGTCAAACAAGCGATTAAGCAGATGGTCATAATGTTTTGGCTCATCAGTGTAAATTTGAATGTTAGGAAGTCTTTTCTGAAAATGTTAAATATGGGCAATAAGCAGCTTAGACAAGATGAGAGAGCAGATTTTGATATGTGTTGCTACGGAAGAATGCCGAAGATTGGATAAGTAGATGAAGTAACTAATGAGGAGACACTGAATCTGTTGTGACAGTGCCACGACATTTAACAGTGCCGCCACGACAGTACGCGCAAACGGCGATAGAGGCGCTCCGCAACTCGGCTGAGCGCGGGAGCGCCACCTAGCTACGAACGGCGCCGGCCGCATGTCACGGCACGGCAGTTCGAATAAGATATACTGAGTTGTTATCATGTAACGAGCTATTGTTTCTAAGTGAGTGTGTTTGAATATCTACGCAATTTTTGGTGGTTACAGGTTATAACACTTCTTGGCGACGAGGTCGGATATTTTCACTGCGTTGTGGATTTGTGTGTTCGTGACGGGGCAGACATGGAACAGCTTATGCAAGCGCTCATTGAACAACAAACACAGCTGACAGCTGCTATTCAGGCGTTGTCGATGTCGCTTACTCATCGTCTGTCTTCCTCTTCTCCGCCTCCATTCCCTCCTTACGACGAGGCTGCTGAAGACTGGGAGGATTATGAGAAGTGTTTGCGGCAACACTTCTTGGCTTTTGGCGTTGTCGGCGCTCCTATGTGTAAGTCATTATTTCTATCTTGGATTTCCCCACGGATCTATCAGCTGCTATCTCAGTTAGCCCCTCTGCGGGAACCTGCCTCTCTGTCCTTCCAAGAAATGTGTGACTTATTGTCTAACTATTACCGAAAAAACACCCACGTCGTTGCAGCCCGCGTGGCGTTCTACCGGTGTCGTAAACAGCCCCATCAATCTTACCAGGCTTGGGCGGCGGAACTACACGGTCTGAGTAGGAAATGTCAGTTTGTCACGGACACTCATCATGAGTCTTATGCTGATTCAATGGTTAGGGATGCTATTCTATGGCTTGCTCCTGATAAAGAAGTTCGGCAACGTGCCCTACAACTGCCAAACCCGTTGTTGTCGGAAGTTCTAAGCATCGCTCAATCCTTTGAAGTGTCTCGCGCTGCTGGCGCACAAATAGACGCGTGGTGTGATGTAGGCACTGTACAGTCAACTTTTGACACGGACAATTTGCCTGTTTCACAGGAGAACGAAGATGTGGTGGCGGTTCACTCACGTAAACAACGTCGCGTTGGGCCGCAACGCTCGCAGCGAAAACAGCAGCCACAGAAGCAGGTTCGTTCCGCACTTCCTTCTTGTCCACGTTGTTTCGTACAGCATGACAGGGCCGCGTGTCCAAAACGTTGGGCCACATGTAATTCATGTAGCAAAAAAGGCCACATTGCTTCTGCGTGTCAGTCCCTTAAAGTTCCTGTCGACGAGAACGAGGCATCGGACATGGATGTTAACTGTGTGCTTTCTCAAACAAATAAGTTAATTGTTACTGTTCGTGTTCTGGATAAAGACATTCGCATGCAAGTGGACATTGGCTCTGCAGTAACTCTCATTAATTCTCGCACATATTTGGAGTTGGGCTCCCCTCCCTTGTCTCCAGTTGTGCGAAATCTGAGAACTTATAATAAACAGAAAATTCCTATCATTGCCCAGTTTGATGCTTCCACTGCCTACAAGTCTGTTGTTAGGCCCCTCACGTTTTATGTGGTGGATCATGCGGGCCCTGTAAACCTGTTCGGTTATGATGCTTTCCAGTTGTTCGGGTTCTCCATTGATGATGATGTGCACCTCATATCTGAGGATATTCCGTATCAACAGCTGGATGGATTGTGTTCTGAATTTTTGTCCGTGTTCTCTGCTGGTCTGAGTCGTGCCAAGGATTTTGAAGCCCACATTACTCTTAAACCTACAGCTCGCCCTAAGTTTTTCCGGGCACACCCTATTCCGGTGGCGTTGCGTGCACCTGTGAAGGCTGAGATAGACAGGTTAATAGCTTCAGGGATTCTCCTTCCTGTTACCTCCAGCGAATGGGCATCGCCAATCGTGGTGGTTTCTAAACCAAACGGGAGTCTGCGATTGTGTGGTGATTTTAAAGCCACTGTCAACGCTCAGAGCCTCATTGACGCTTATCCTCTTCCCCATCCTGAGGAGTTATTTACCAAGCTCGCTGGGGGCCAGTTCTTTTCCAAACTTGACTTATCGGAGGTATACCATCAGTTGCCGTTGGATGCCTCTTCCAAGGAATTTCTCGTCATCAACACTCCTTGTGGGTTGTATCAGTACCAGCGGTTACCATTTGGCGTCGCTAGCGCGCCGGCCATTTTTCAGCGGTTTTTGGAACAGCTCATGGCATCCGTTCCCGACTGCATAAACTATCTGGATGACATTGTTGTCACGGGGGCCTCCACTGAGGAGCACCTTCGCAATTTGCGTTCACTGTTACGGGTTTTGCATTCGGCTGGGTTGAGATGCAATCTGGACAAGTCACAGTTCTTCCAACCCTCCATTGTGTATCTTGGTTTCCACTTGTCCCGTGAGGGTATACGTCCTCTACGTCAGCACGTTGCGGCCATTAATGCTCTACCCCGGCCGTCTACTGTCAAAGAACTTCAGGTGTTTCTAGGCAAGATTGCTTATTATCACAAATTCATTCCATCCGCGGCGGCGGTAGCTCATCCTCTGCATCAGCTGTTACGCAAAAACGTCCCTTTCTGTTGGTCCGACGAGTGTGAGCAGGCTTTTGTCCGCCTGAAGGCTCATTTGCAGTTGGCACCTTGTCTTGCCACATTCCGTCCGGGTCAGCACTTCGTTCTGGCGACTGACGCGTCACAGTATGGCCTAGGGGCTGTTCTCGCCCATCGGTATGAGGATGGGTCGGAACGACCCATCGCCTATGCTTCCAAGACCCTCAACGATGGGCAACGGCGTTACTCTCAAATCGAAACGAGGCGCTCGCTATCATTTATGCTCTAAAAAAGTTCAGCGTTTTTTTGTATGGTTCTAAGTTTCACCTCATCACCGACCACAAGCCGCTGGTCTCTCTGTTCAGCCCATCGGCGTAGCTTCCAGATAAGGCAGCTCACCGCCTGCAACGTTGGGCCTTATACTTGTCTCGTTTTCACTATGAGATTCACTATCGCCCCACGGCCCAGCACGCCAACGCTGACGCGTTGTCGCGTTTGCCGATGGGCCCCGACCCGGTTTTCGATCGAGATGAACTACTCTGTTTCCACATTGATGAGGAAGAGCGTCGTGCGGTTGAGGGTTTTCCACTTTCAGGTTCGCAGGTCGCGTCGGCTACTGCGCGGGGCCCGGTCCTGCGTCAGGTGATTGGTTTTGTTCAACGGGGTTGGCCGGACAGGACCAAGGGCCGGGCATCGGATCCCCTTCGCAACTACCATGCCTTGCGCCTTCGTCTGTCTGTTCGTGATGGTGTTGTTCTTCTGGCCACGGATGGCGCATCTCCACGGTTCGTGGTGCCAGCCTCTCTTCGCAAAGATCTCCTCAACCTGTTGCATGAAGGCCATTGGGGTATATCTCGGATTAAGTCCCTGGCCCGCAGGCACGTTTATTGGCCCGGTATTGATTCGGGCATCGCCCACATGGTTGCTGCGTGTGGTCAGTGTGCTCAACAACTGGCTGCACCTCGTACAATGCCCTTTCCGTGGCCTGATCCGGCACAGCCATGGGAACGGGTGCACGCTGACTTTGCCGGCCCCTTCCTCAGTACTTATTGGCTACTGTTGATTGACACCTTCTTGAAGTTTCTGTTTGTTGTTCGATGTCCGTCGCCCACCACTGAGGCGACGACGCTGGCTTTGTCCAAAATCTTTGCACTAGAAGGTCTTCCATCCACGATGATCACGGACAATGGCCCTCAGTTCTCTTCGCAGGCCTTCGTGATTTTTGTACTGAACCAGGGATTCATCATGTTACAGCACTGCCCTTCCATCCGCAATCGAATGGGGAGGTCGAGCGCCTTGTTCGCACTTTCAAAAGCCAGATGAAAAAATTCCTTAGTGATTTTTCCACAGATGATGCTCTGCTGCAATTTCTGAGTTCTTATCGCTTCATGCCTCTGGGTGATCGCAGCCCTGCTGAACTCTTGCATGGCCGCCAACCGCGCACTCTACTGCACCTGCTTCACCCTGTCATGCCTTGTGCTGTGTCCCCTAGTGCGAGAAAATACTCGGTGGGTGCCGACGTGTGGGCACGAGGTATGGGTCTCGCCCTAAATGGATTCCAGGGGTGGTCAAGGCTCTTCGTGGCCGCTGGCTTTGTGAAATACGTACGGACGACGGCATGATTTTTCGCCATTACGACCAGATGCGCCCATGAGTGGTGGCCACGCCGGTGCCACCGCCCCTTCCTTCGCCTCCACCAGCCCGAGAAGCCAGTCCTGTCGCTGCTGCCGATCTACCGTACGTGTTGATGCAGCCGACGTCGCTACTGCTTCCGAGTACGCCGGAACCGGCCCCAGTCGCGACGCCGCCTTCTCCGGGACCCATCTCGCTGGAGCACAGCCCCAGGTCCATGACACCTATGGATGCTGCTCCGGAGTTTTCACCCATCATCTCGTCCAGGAGGCACGTTCCACGCATGAGCTTCCATCCTGGACATTTTCGACCATACTCTTTTGTCTCTCCGCGGGATCTTCTCGGGGCCTCACCAGAAGCCATGGATGTCTCCGCACTGTCCATGTCTCCAAGGAAGTGAGTGTTTTTTTTTTCAAGGGGGGGAAAGTGTTGTGACAGCGCCACGACATCTAACAGTGCCGCCGCGACAGTACGCGCAAATGGCAATAGAGGCGCTCCGCAACTCGGCTGAGCGCGGGAGCACCACCTAGCTACGAACGGCGCCAGCCGCATGTCACGGCACGGCAGTTCGAATAAGAGATACTGAATTGTTATCATGTAACGAGCTATTGTTTCTAAGTGAGTGTGTTTGAATATCCACGCAATTATTGGTGATTACAGGTTATAACAGAATCGAATGAGGGGAAAAAATTATAGCACAAATTGACTAAAAGAAAAAGCAATCAGTTTATAGGATACTTACTTAGGCGTCAAAGAATTATCTGTTTGCTTTTGGAGGGAAGTGAAGAGGGTAAAAATAGTAAAGGGAGACCAAGAGGTGATACAATAAGCAGGTTCAAACAGGTGTAGGATGTAGTAGTCATTCAGAGATGAGAGAAGAAGAGACTTGCACGGGATAAACTGGTGTGGAGAGATGCATGAAACCAGTCTTCACACTGAAGACCACAACAACATTGTCATCAAATTAAATTAAATGCGTTTAGATTCTTAGAAACATAGAGAATATTTTTTATTGATGGTACTCATTAAAACAGCAATTAATTTTCAAAGCAAAAGAAAATCTCGAATGATTTAAGGCAGCTATTAGAGAGGTAGAGTTTCAAGTGAACAATAATAGGAACATGACAGAATATACCGAATCAAAGCTATTCATTAAAGTCTATGAGAGGATGTGGGAAGATAAAATGAAAAATTGGTTTTAAAAATAACTAGAAACAGTAAGAGTATGCAAAAAAGAAAATAGAAACTGATGTTGGTTAAAAAACCCTGTCATCAGTTAAGATGGCACATGTCACACTAATTAACAGAGATAAATTGTACATAACTTTCCACAATTTCATCATGTATTTGTATAGTTCAAGAAATGAATCAAAAACAGTGATAGTAATGAAAATAATTACATCAGTTAGTAGTTCCAGATGAGTTGTATAAAGTTGTTTGAGGCATGAAGATGATGGAGTTTCTAAAGAAAAGGTGAAGCTGCGGGCAGATACGAAACTGGAATTTAATCAGATAAAGGACCTAGCTGACATCAGAAGTGGTTATAGCACCATGGACAATCTGCAAGTTGTGAATGAAATGATAGAACATAGTAGTGAATGCAAGTACCACTTTGTGTGTGATTCGTGGATTTTTGAGAAAACATTTGACATAGCTTAAATTAATCTATACTAACAGTCCAAGAGAAACAGGCATTGATTAAATCTCTATTGGTAAACTGAAGAATTTATACATCAACACCACAGCTTCCATTACACATCATGAGGATAGTGGGAAATTCAGAAGCACAAGAGAAACCAAGAAAAGGTGGTTCCATATCGCTAAAACTATTTTCAAAATTTGTAGAGGAAGTTTTTATGCCCTTAAATTAGGAGAATCCACAAGGAAAACATGCCAATGGAAAGCTTACTATCAGTTTGTATTGTTTGTTTTGATGTCTGGCAGGGAGACATGCACTATTAATGTGAAAATTATAAGAATCGGTAAACACAGAAGAGATACATGTTGTAATTTATGGAAACATGAAAACCAACAAATGGATCAGAGAACACAATGGAGTGGAAGATATGTTCTTAGAATTGTAATGAAAATGAAAACGGTGTGGGGGATACATGTATCCAGGTGAATGAACCAAGGAAGTTCTTTGCTAACAGTAGATGACAGTAGAAAACATGCAGCAGCAGTGTGGTTGCATATAAGTGAAGATAGTAATACATGGAAAAATCTAGAGGGGGGGAGCTTTATCTAACAATGGAAATAATATGGATTATTATCATTATTATTACTATAGTATGTGTTATATTTTTGGCCTGTCCCTACCTTCTTAATAAGCTATCCACTTTCTGGTTACTTAATGGCTTGTTAACAAATTTTTACCATTTTCAGTAGAATTCTGGTGAATTTTTGATTATTCATATCAGATCTGTACATTCTTCTCCAAACAGTTCCCTGACATTTGTTGAACTTTCTGTGTTCCTTCTTTCTATGAAATCATTGTATCTTTTATTACTGTTACTACAATTATTGTGATTCTCTTGATCGTTCAGTCCTTATATAGCAGATGAAAAATTCTTTGGATGGACCAGTATCTGAACTGCAATAAGTGCTATAATATTTTTGTATGTGACCATACACATGGAAAGCTATGTTGAAGTTTCATGTAGAGTTAAACACAGTTCACTGAAGAATATTTGTCTGTTGTGGTCACACAAACAGTGAATGTGACTATTCTTGCCGTAGTGGAATGGAGCAACACACAAACAGCAAGTTTTGTTTCTAGTGCTGGAAAATGGTGGTGGAGGTCAAAGCAGTATTGGCAAAAATGAGCAAAATAGATACCAGTAGCAAAAAATGTGCTTACAACTAGTTCAAACACTCTTGGTATGGAAAATAAACTGTTGCTGGTGCACCGTTATCTGGTTGTCTAAACTTCCTCACTAGCGTTGTGTGAAAAGATCATCATCTTCGCTTTAAGGATTCCCATCTAAACTCATGAAACAGAGCCATAACACTTGCATACTAATTAAATAGACTGGTAACAAATCTAGCAGCTTGTCTCTAAAGTGCTTGGATGTCTTTCTAAAACTGACCAATTGGAGATCCCAGACACTTGAGCAGTACTCAAGAATCAGTTGCACAAGTAGTCTGTATACTGCTTTCTTTATATATGTGCTGAGCTTCCCAACAAGGTGTAGTCAGCATTCCCACGTTCCCTACAGTTGACATTATGTACTCGTTTTCATTTAGTGTCATCTCTCAGTGTTACACCTTGATATTAAATTGATGCATTGAAGCAGCTGAGCCAGTAGCATACCATTAATGTTGTATCCAAAGATTACAAACATGTTGCTCCTACACATTTGCATTAACTTGTATTTGTCCACATCTAAAGCAAGCTGCCATCATTGCTGCAAATAGATTATTATTATTATTATTATTATTATTATTATTATTATTATTATTATTTTACATCAGCACTTTGTAACAACACAAGCAGGGTCATCAGTGAAATGCAGCACATAGCACTGAAAGCATGTTTATACAAGCTATTTATACAAAATACGCAGCGCTTGGGGACCACAGCACAGCTGCGTCACCTGAGGATGTTCTTATAACAGTCCGAAACCGGTCATGTGAAAATAAAGTAATTTACAACTGAAGCGGTATTTTAAACCTCTGCTATTTATACAAACATTGAATATGCCAGAATTCTGGTATTTGTACAAACTTTGAGTATTCAAAATATACAAGCGTAACACACACAAAATATTTTTAAAAACTTTCAAAAAATTATAACAGGACAGCTTTGGTAGCTAAATGTGGGCTAGGATTCTGGTGCTGAGGGAGGAAGCAGTGCAGTTGGAGGAGGACTGATGATGGTTACAGTGACTTGTTTATTGAGGCTTCATTACAATCATTAGTGGGCAGTGAGTAGACTACGACAGCATCTCCCCATAGTCAACAACCTGCAGCTGCTGACCGTGTGTTCCACTGCTGGGTGGTTGCTGCTGTGTCATCAGGTTTCCATGTTTCCTGGCTGTAATGAGTGTGGCTGATTGTGGGAGCTGCAAGGACGTTGATGGTGATTATTGTCTGTGCTCAGAGTGTAGTGGTCTTCTGTTGATACCCTGGCGAGGGCTGTGATGGCTGGAATGTCCTGTCATACTCCTGGGATGGTGGCCAAATGTGGCATCTGGAGGCTTAGTGGCAGGCAGTGGTTCATGTCCTGGCTGAGGAAGAAATGTCTGCGCCATTAGTGTGGCAAGGAGTAGCACAAGCTCAACGTCACATCAGTGCCAGCTGTTCAGTGACGATCGGCTGCTTCACATGTCTGTAAATAGTGATTCTCTGTGCTGATTTGTTCTGTTTTCTGTGGTTATTGTGCCATGCCAAATTGTCTGGAATGTGTTGGTGACCCTTTGGCTGCCGTAATTAGGTTGTGCTACTCCTCCAGGCTGTCACGCATTGGCGGCAAGTGTGATCTTTCGTCACGGAAGCATGGCAAAGTCACTGACCATACAGTCCCCTTGTTGGCTGCAACTGACTTGGCCTGGCATTGACACAGATCTCCTGCTTGTTCCAAATCTTGTTTATAACTTCATCCTTTTGCAAAATTATAAATACTAAATAACAGATAATTACGGGCGATCGGGTTTGAACTGACGAACAGCAGCTTGCCAGTCATTAGCATTAACCTCTGCTATGCCATACTGCATGCACTATAATTTACGGCATTTACAGCATTGCCCCTCTCCAGGAGAATCAGTGACATGCTGTTTCAGAAGTTCTCATTGGAGCTAACTACAGCACCCAGCATCCAAATTTTGTGACTGGTCCTCTGCATGGCGATGCTTGGTGATCATCACCGTCTGGTCATGTTGTTACATCCTTTTTGCTATGTTGAGTATTAGAGGTAGCACCTTTCATTGAAGTTTTATAGTGTCTCGTGGGTCTTCAGTCTCCTCGAATCTTCCATCATTGATTTGTGTCTGTGGACTGTAGTAGGGCTCATATGGAGAACATGGACTAGATCTCTGTGCTTTTGTATTTTTGATGAAGGGTCATAATCCTCCACTTCATATGTGATGTCTGACAAGTGATGAAGTAGCTGACCCAGAGTAGTGATTTGGTAACTTTTCCAACAGTCCTACTTTCCACAGGCATATAAATCCATTTTTTAAGTCTTCTGGGTTATAGCTCAGTCGCTTGTGCTTGGAATTATAGCACTCTGTCTTTCTCCAGGGCATCCAGGGTTTGTATGTGAGACAGCTGCATTGCTTCTTCATTTCTGGCCAATAAGATGTTTCATGTAATCATCCTGAGCACCATCTGGCTGAAACAGAAACAGTGTATCCATTGTCACTTTGGGATCATGACCACAGAGCAGAAAGAACGGTGTGAAGCTCGTGGTGTCTTGCTTCATTGTGTAGTATGTGAATGTCATGACGTGCAGTATTGTAAGCCAATGTTTGTTTGTCATCAGCGTACATTTTGAGAGCATATCTGCCAATGTCTTGTTAACGCATTCTGTGAGGCCATTTGTGTGTGGATGGTAGGCAGTTGTCTTCTTGTGGATGATGCTGCAATGTGAAGTTACCCCTGATATTTGTGTCAATTGGAAAACTTTTCCACAATCAGGGATCATCACATGCGGTGCTCTGTGTTTCAAAATTATGTCTTCTACAAGGAACATTCCAATGTCTGGACTTCGGCAGGTGGCACAGCTTTAGTGACGGTGTAGCAGGTGAGGTTGTCGGTTCAGAATATCATCCATCGAGTCCCATTTGTCAACTTCATGAACCTCCCCAGGAGGTTGATTCCATGGAATGGCACTGCTGCAGGCGGGATTGATATCAGATGCCCCAGAGCTAACTGCGGCATGTGCTTACATTCTTGGCATTCCTTACAGTGACTCGCATAGTGTCTAATTGTTTGGTAGATACCTGACCAGTGATAGCTTGATCTGATTTCGTCTACAGTCTTTACTAATCTGCGGTGACCCGATGTTGGAATGAAATTGAAATACTTCAGGATAGCTGATCATTGATGAGATGGTGTGACATGCAACCATTTCTGCCCAATCAGATCATAGTTCCTTTTATACAATGTTCTGTTAATTAATTCCAATTCACTTTTGGTTGGTTCCTCCTCCAAGGCATTTGTGGCTTTCATCAGTGCTAGAGCTTCCCACTGTTCAGCAGTGATGTCATTTAAAGCAGCAATGACTGAAATTTGACCAACATTGCTGTGTTCTACCAAAGGATTCCTTGAGACAGCCAGTGTCCTTGTGTGTGAATCCATTTTTGTATACCACTGTGATGTTGTACCCTTGAAGCCTCTGTGCCCATCTCACCAGTCAATCGGACAGATCCTTCAGGGCAGTCAGCCAACATAGAGAATGATGGTTTGACACAGTGGTGACTGTTTTGCCAAATAAATACAGCCAGAACTTTCTGATGTCCCAAACAACTGCAAGGCACTCTTTCTCAGTTGTAGAGTATTTCATTTCAGACTGGGAGAGCACTTTGGAAGCGTTTCACCGTTTCAGAAGCTTCCTGAATGTGCACTAGTACTGCACATATCCCATAACTGCTAGCATCAGTAAGATCTTTCTTGCCATACATTGTCCCTAAGGAGAAGGAAAGATCTCTCTTGCATCTTTGTCCAGCAAAATTTGGTGTGCCGCTGCATTAGAGCTTGCAAAGGATGTGCCTTGGTACAGAAGTCCTTTATGTGTTGCCATTAGTAAGAGGATATACCGAGAAAACTTCTCACATCATGAGTTGGAAAATTTGTGACTGCTCATATTTTCTCTAGATCAGGATGGACTCCATTACCATTCACTAGCTCCCCCGAAATTATTTCTTGGGTGGTGAGGAGGCACTTTTTTGGATTTGAACAGAGGCCTGCAGTCTGATCACACTTCAACACTGTTGTCAGGTGGCTTAGATGTTCTTCAAGTGTTTTTGAAAAGAAAAAAATACAATGTCATCCAGATAGCAAGACACATAATCCATTCAAGGTGTTGAAACAGGTTGTCCATAATACGTTTGAAGGTGGCTGGAGCACTACATGTTGCAAGTATAATGACTTTAAACCTATAAAGGCCATCAGTAATTGTGAAGATAGTTTTTTCACGGTCAACCTCTTCAACCTTCCCTTGCCAGTAGCCTATCTGCATGCCCTTAGTTGAGAAATACTTTGGTCTTTTCAAGCAGTCTAGGATGCCATCAATGCCCGGCAATGGATAGACATCTTCTTTGTGATTTTGGTCAGTCATTGATAGTCAGTGTAGAAATGCCTTATGTTGTCCCACTTCTTCACAAATACCAGGACACTCTGAAGGTTCAATGGAGTCATCTTGCAGCATCTTCTTCACTTCCTCCCAGATTATCTATTACTCAACCAATACATTTTTTGAGTGTTAGCTGAATGATGCATGATCTCCAGTGTTAATACCATGTTTTACTGTGGACCACTTGGTCTGTCTTTTCCCCACTCCAGATTTGAAAGCATCCAAAAATTGGTGCAGAGTGGCTATCACTTGCCAACATTGTTCTTGGGTTAACCCAGATACTATTAAAATGACAGATTTTGAGGGCTGTGTTCTGTCATTGTTAGTTATTCTTGCAATCCATCTTTCTGGTGGCTGGACGTATTTCGCATTATCAACTTTCAGGACAGTTGCTTTCATTTCATGAAACATAGTCTTCTTTAGTTGAGATGGTAAGTGTCTGACATTACAGAAAAGGAAGGTCCTATGTTGAGTAGTGCCCAGACATGTTTATCATCGATGATGACAGTGAGATTTCCTGATATCTTGGTTGTCACTTATGGAGGATTTGCATCTGCGACAGCCTCATCTACATAGATACCCACCTTGCTTAGTTTTCCTGACATTGGCGGTGAGGTAAGTGCTGGTTGACTGTAATCGTTTGCAAGTGAGTGCCATAAATATAATTCTTATGATGGTTGACTTCTGGCAGCATAGTAATCATTAACAACTAGCTTACTTTCTCTGCAATATCATACAGTGTGCTGAAGGTTGTCGGCCATGGAAACACACTGATGTGTTTCATTTGTCCTATAAACGTCTGTTCTTCTATGGGATGTTATACTTGGTGTGGGAGTTGGTTGTAACTGTTAGTTGGGTGCTGGGTGGTTGGTTGACGGTGGCAGAGTCCATTCTTCCTTGCATGTTTGGCTGGTTGTGGAGACTGAGTGCTAAAGATCAATATATGTCTTCTGCAGCATTCTCTGTTACCTTCTGCCATATCAGGTCAAAATTCATAGCTGCTGCCTCTTGCTTACTCAATCCCGACAGGTCTGGTTGCTATGAAATGCTGTATCACTTCTCTCACTAATTAGTGTGTAAAACATGTGAGATCATGGTGGTCTTCACAACTTCCTTGGGGATCACATTCAGAAGTGAGTTATACTCTTTTGTCCAATTTTTTTTTTTCTGTTGCATTTTCTCAATGCACTGACATCACTTCATGAAATCTGCAGTTTTTGTGACGT